>NC_141589.1:0-214456 GCF_036417535.1 Chlamydotis macqueenii | reverse complement strand
GTACTGGGACCAGCCTGTGTCCTGCACTGGGACCACTCTGTGCCTCGCGCTGGGACCACTCTGTGCCCCGTACTGGGACCAGCCTGTGTCCTGCACTGGAACCAGCCTGTGCCCCGTACTGGGACCACTCTGTGCCCCGCGCTGGGACCAGCCTGTGCCCCGTACTGGGACCACTCTGTGCCCCGTACTGGGACCACTCTGTGCCCCGCGCTGGGACCAGCCTGTGCCCCGTACTGGGACCAGCCTGTGTCCCGCGCTGGGACCAGCCTGTGCCCCGCACTGGGACCACTCTGTGCCCCGCACTGGGACCGCTCTGTGCCCCGTACTGGGACCAGCCTGTGTCCCGCACTGGGACCACTCTGTGCCCCGTACTGGGACCGCTCTGTGCCCCGTACTGGGACCAGCCTGTGTCCCGCACTGGGACCACTCTGTGCCCCGCACTGGGACCGCTCTGTGCCCCGTACTGGGACCAGCCTGTGCCCCGCACTGGGACCACTCTGTGCCCCGCACTGGGACCCGCTCTGTGCCCCGTACTGGGACCAGCCTGTGCCCCGTACTGGGACCGCTCTGTGCCCCGTACTGGGACCGCTCTGTGCCCCGTACTGGGACCAGCCTGTGCCCCGCACTGGGACCACTCTGTGCCCCGCACTGGGACCGCTCTGTGCCCCGTACTGGGACCAGCCTGTGTCCCGCACTGGGACCACTCTGTGCCCCGCACTGGGACCGCTCTGTGCCCCGTACTGGGACCAGCCTGTGCCCCGCACTGGGACCACTCTGTGCCCCGCACTGGGACCGCTCTGTGCCCCGTACTGGGACCAGCCTGTGCCCCGTACTGGGACCACTCTGTGCCCCGCGCTGGGACCAGCTCTGTGCCCCGCACTGGGACCAGCCTGTGCCCCGTACTGGGACCACTCTGTGCCCCGCGCTGGGACCGCTCTGTGCCCCGCACTGGGACCAGCCTGTGCCCCGTACTGGGACCGCTCTGTGCCCCGTACTGGGACCAGCCTGTGTCCTGCACTGGGACCACTCTGTGCCCCGTACTGGGACCAGCCTGTGTCCTGCACTGGGACCACTCTGTGCCCCGTACTGGGACCAGCCTGTGTCCTGCACTGGGACCGCTCTGTGCCCCGCGCTGGGACCAGCCTGTGCCCCGCACTGGGACCACTCTGTGCCCTGTACTGGGACCACTCTGTGCCCCGTACTGGGACCACTCTGTGCCCCGCGCTGGGACCAGCCTGTGCCCCGCACTGGGACCAGCCTGTGCCCTGCACTGGGACCAGCCTGTGCCCTGCACTGGGACCACTCTGTGCCCCGCACTGGGACCACTCTGTGCCCCGCACTGGGACCAGCCTGTGCCCCGTACTGGGACCAGCCTGTGTCCCGCACTGGGACCACTCTGTGCCCCGCACTGGGACCAGCCTGTGCCCCGTACTGGGACCAGCCTGTGTCCCGCACTGGGACCACTCTGTGCCCCGCACTGGGACCACTCTGTGCCCCGCACTGGGACCACTCTGTGCCCCGCACTGGGACCAGCCTGTGCCCCGTACTGGGACCAGCCTGTGTCCCGCACTGGGACCACTCTGTGCCCCGCACTGGGACCAGCCTGTGCCCCGTACTGGGACCAGCCTGTGTCCCGCACTGGGACCACTCTGTGCCCCGCACTGGGACCAGCCTGTGCCCCGTACTGGGACCAGCCTGTGTCCCGCACTGGGACCACTCTGTGCCCCGTACTGGGACCAGCCTGTGTCCCGCACTGGGACCACTCTGTGCCCCGCGCTGGACCACTCTGTGCCCCGTACTGGGACCACTCTGTGCCCCGTACTGGGACCAGCCTGTGTCCTGCACTGGGACCACTCTGTGCCCTGTACTGGGGCTTCACTGGGACCAGTCTGTGCCCCATACTGGGGCTTCACTGGGACCAGTCTGTGCCCTGTACTGGGACTTCACTGGGACCAGTCTGTGCTCTGCACTGGGACCTTACTGGGACCACTCTGTGCCCTGTACTGGGACCGGCCTGTGCCCCACACTGGGGCTTCACTGGGACCAGTCTGTGCTCTGCACTGGGGCTTCACTGGGACCGGCCTGTGCCCCGTGCTGAGGCCTTACTGGGACCGGCCTGTACCCCATACTGGGGCCTTACTGGGACCGGCCTGTGCCCCACGCTGGGGACTTACTGGGACCGGCCTGTGCCCCACGCTGGGGCCTTACTGGGACCGGTCTGTGCCCCGTGCTGAGGCCTTACTGGGACCGGCCTGTGCCCCATGCTGGGGCCTTACTGGGACCGGCCTGTGCCCCGCGCTGGGGCCTTACTGGGACTGGCCTGGGCCCCGCGCTGAGACCTTACTGGGACCGGTCTGTGCCCCGTGCTGGGGCCTTACTGGGACCGGCCTGTGCCCCGCGCTGGGGCCTTACTGGGACTGGCCTGGGCCCGCGCTGAGACCTTACTGGGACCAGCCTGTGCCCTGTACTGGGACTGGCCTGTGCCCTGCACTGGGGCCTTACTGGGACCGGCCTGTACCCTGCGCTGGGGCCTTACTGGGACTGGCCTGTGCCCTGTACTGGAGCCTTACCGGGACCAGTCTGTGCCCAGTACTGGGACCGGCCTGTGCCCCGCGCTGAGGCCTTACTGGGACCGGCCTGTGCCCCGTACTGGAGTCCTACTGGGACCGCTCCCTGCTCCCCGCTCAGGCCCCACCAGGCCCCGTTCCCCTCCCGTTGGGCCTCGCTGGGCCCAGCGCCCCCCCGCCCCCGCGCCCGCCCCCTCCCCCGTGGCCGGGCCGAGCCCGCTGCCGGCGGTGCGGGGGGGTGCGGGGGGGCGGGGGGGAGCGGCAGGGCCCCGGAACCGGTCACCTTTCTGTATGCGGAGCTGGGCGGCCGAGGCCTTTTTGCTGCTGCCCTTGGTACCGCCCGCCGATTCCTCCTCCTTCTTCTGTTGCTTCAGCGAGAAGAGCTTGATCATCCTGCCGGGCCGAACCGGGCGGGGGCCGGGGGGCGGGAGCCGGGCGGGGCCCCCCCCGGCGGGGAGGAGGGGGCGGGCGGCAGCGGGAACCGGAACGCGGAACGGCGGCGGCGGCGGCGGCTGTGAGGCGATGGGGGAAATCGGCGACGACCGGCGCCGCTCGGCAACTTCCGGAAAGGCTTCGGGACAGTCCGGAAAGGGGTTTCGGAAGCCTTCGGGGTTTTCCGGAGAGAGTTCGAGCGGGCGCCGAACGCGCTTCGGCTTCTTCCGGAAGGAGAACGACTCGTTCCGGGGTCTTCCCCAGCCGCTTCGGGTCCTCTTCGGGTTCTTTCGGAAAGGGGGGGTGGGTTCGACGCGTTCCGCCCCGCCTCGGGTCTCTCCGGAAAGAGCCGAGTGCTGCCGAGCTCTTCCCTGAGCAGCGTCGGCTCTTTCCGGAGAGGGGCGTCGGGTTCCTCCGAAAGGAGAAGGGGGCTGGCCGCCTTCGGCTCCCCTTCGGAGAGCTTTCGGCTCTTTTCGGAAAAGCTTCGGCTCTTTCCGGCAGCGCCTTCTCCTTCGCGCTCCCGTCGTGTCTCACCGGAAAGCGTCGGCTCTTTCCGGAAGTCCCCCGTACACCGCCCCCCCCCTCGGCTCTTTCCGGAAGACTTCGGCTCTTCCACCAGCCAATCCCGCGTAAGGGGAGGAGCTTAGGGCACCGGCCCAGCCTCGCAGTACCACGCCCGCGGGCGGGCCTTTGCTTTTCCCCACTGGGCGCCGCCATCTTTCTCATGGGCGCCGCCATCTTTGTTGTGGCCACGGGGGGGTGGGGGGGGGTGTGAGAAGGAGGGGCTCTACTGGGACCAGTTCCCCCTCCCGGAACCTCCAAGGGGGCCAGGCCGTGACCATTCCCACTCCTCTCAGTGCTGTCAGTACGGCCAGCAGCGCCCCTCCCTGCTCCAGGCGCCCAGTAGCTCCCAGTCCACCACTCTTAACTTAAGCCCCTCTCCCTCACGGCGAGGGGGCACCGGGAAGAGACCAAACGGCAGCCGGAGGGGCCGGAACCAGACGAGGGAGGAGGCGCAGGATACGGAGATGGCGGCTTTATTTCTCCGACAGACGGGGACACCCCCACGGCGGGGACGGGGGCAGCCGCTGCGGGGCGGCGAGGAGGCAGACGGTGACGCCACCACGTCCCTCGCCAGCCCCGGGGGTGCCCGGGCGCAGATCGAGACCCCGTATCCAACGCCTCCCCCGCCACCCCGCCGCCGAGGGGTGGTGGATCAGGGCGCCAGGAGGGCCGGAGAGCCTTCGGCCTCGTCCAGAGGGATGACGGGCTCGGGGAGGAGGGCGGAGGAGAACTTGCGGTCGCCAAAAGCGGCGTTGAGCCGGCCTTCGAAGAACCGCTGCAGGCCCAGGATGGACTGAACGTCCGCCTTGTCCTGGGGAGGGAAAGAGAGGTGAGGGGGGTGTTGGACCACCCCCCAGCCCCCCAGAAACCCACCCCGGGGTGCCCCGCACCTCGGTGAGGCGGTTGAACTGCCGGATCATCCTCCAGACGTCGCGGGCGAACTCCTCGGGGCAGCAGTAGTGAGGGGTGAGCTTCTCCTGCAGCTTGGCGCGGATGAGGGTCAGGTCGATGGCGTCCAGGCCCTCCTGGGTTCAGGAATCCCGGTGGGATGAGGGATCCCGGGCCAGGCGGCTCCCTCCCCGCTCCTTGGGATCCCCACCCCGTGCGGCGGGACTCACCGGGGAGCTGGAGAGGCGGTGGAGGGGCCGGCAGGGCTCGTGGCACAGCAGCTCCAGCAGCACGTACTCGCATTTCTGCGGGGGACGCGAAGGGATGGCCTCCGGCCCTTCGGGCGCCAGCGGGTCCCGGACCGCCGCCCCGCCCCGCCCCACCCCGCCCCGCCCTACCTGCTGGTCCAGGGGGCAGAGCTTGCGGGGCGGCCCCTCCTCGCAGCCGGCGGGGTCTTCGCTGGGGGGCGGCAGCTCCTGGCACAGCAGACAGCGCCACTCGGGGCTGCGGGGTCCAGAAGAGCGGGAGTGGGGGGTTACGGGATCGGGCGGAGGGACCGGGCGTCCCTTCCCTTCCCAGCTCGGCCCCCGGCGTCGGAGCCCGGGGGTTGGGCAGTGGATCCCACAGGATTTGGGATCAGAGAGGGGGGTCCCACGCGGGTGGGGGTCAGGCAGCCAAGGATCAAAGGGTGGGGGGGGGACACAGCAGCTCTCCAAGGATCAAAGCGATCCCAACGGATGGGACACCCACGCGCGGCGATCCCTGGGGATCGGGCAGCAGATCCCTGGGGATCCGGGGTGCTGCGCGGGGCCCCGGCAGGGTCAGGGACGGAGGAGCGGAGCCCCGCGGGGCTCGGACGCCTTGGGTTCCCCCAGGATTTGGGACCAGGCAGCTCCGGAGGCAGGTGAGAGCCGGAGCTGGGTCCCTCCCCGGAGAGCGGGGAGCAGGCGCCTCTCCCCTCCCGGGGCTCTGTGCTGGACCCCCCTCAGGGACTGGGAGCGCATCTCCGGGGATCGTGGGGTGGTCCCCGCGCGGACCTGGCCGGCTCCACAGGGATGGAAGATCCCGGGGAGTTAAAAAAAAACAAAAAAAAAAAACCCAAAACCAACCAAAACCAAATCCTGCAGCAAATCCTGCGGCTCCAGCCGCAACCAGGGACTGGAAAAAGCGCTGGCAACAACTCTCTCGGAGGAGGGATCGGCAGATCCCAAAACATCCCGACCCTCGGGGCAGAGAGCTCGGCGGATCCCCGGGGCCGCAGGGAGGTGGCGCAGCAGCGGATCCCCGGCGTCGCGGCGGATCCCGGGGGGCCCGGACCTACCTGGGGACCTCCTGCAGGGCGGGGAGGTGACAGCCAAGGTGGTAGCAGCGCTCGCACCGGTCGCACATCACCACGGCGCCGGCCTGGCAGCAGACGCGGCAGCAGGAAACGCCGGCGGGAGCGGCTCCCGGCGCCCCGGCGCGATCGGGCAGCAGCCCCACGGGTTTGGCGTCGCCGATGGGCGCCTCCTGCGGCTCCTCCTGCGCCAGGGAGAGAGCGGGGTGAGGCGGACGCAGGGCGAGGGTGGGTGGGTGGGGGAGTGCGGGGGGACGCCCACCTTGACGGCGAGGAGGCTGGGGGGCTGCGGCTGCGCCCCTCGCTCGATGATGATGAGGCTGAAGTCCTCGGCCGAGGCGCCGGGGAAGACGCGGAAGACGGGGGGCTGCGCCGCCCCCGACAGGTCCAGGTCCAAGCGCTCCAGGCTGACGCGCGGCACCTTGCGCAGGAGGGCGCCGACCGGGGCCCCGGGGGGCGGCGCCTGGGTGGGGGGGTACACGGGACGGGGTCGGGATTTGGGGGGGGGGGGGGGGGGGGGAGCACACGCCCCTTTCAACCTCCTTGGGAGATTTCCGCGGGGTTCAGGGCGCTGGCAGCTCCTGGGCCCCTCAGGAACGGAGGTGACAACAGGGAGGGGCCCCAGCTGCGCCCCCCCCGCACGCAGCGACAGGAGCAGGGGACCCCAGGGACGTCCCAGCCGAAGGGGGGGGCAGGGGGGGCAAGGGGTGGATTTGGGGCCAGGGGCTCGCGGTCGGCCCGGACAGAGGGTGAGGGTGGGCGTCCCGGTCACCCCTGGGGACAAGGACAGCGCCACCCCCGGCTCGGGGCTCCCTTTGCTGTCCCCCCCCCACCACCACTCGCCGTCGGAAAAGAGGGGCTTTGAGTCCCCCCCCCTCGCCGCCCCCGCGCCCTCGTCATTACCGCTTAACGAGCAGCTTCTTAACGAACATCTCCTCCCAGGAGGATGACCGTGTTTTCTCCTGTGTGAGGAGGCCGTCAGCGCACCTTGGGGGACCCCGGGGAGCCCCCCCAGCCCGGGATTGGGTTCCTCCCAGCTGGGAGACCCTCCTAGGATGGAGCCCCCCCCCCCCACCCCGCCCGGGGACGGGGACGTGGTGGCCTCGTCCCGTCCTCCGCGCCTGGGCACGGAGCGAGAGGGGACGCGCGGGGGCCGCAGCCACCTCGGGCTACGGAGGCGACGCAGGAGGGAGGGGCGGAACCCCACCGACGGGTGACGGGGGGCGTCGCCGCCACCCCCTGCGCGGGAGGCGACACTGGGGTCCCAAGGGCGGGGGGACAGCGTTTGGGCCCCCCCACCCCCGGCGAGGCACAAGGGGACAAGGGGCAGCGGGGCGCCGGGCCACGCTCACCTCTTCGCTCCCGTGCCGGCGGCTTCGGGGGGGCGCTGCCTGCTGAGAAAAAAAACCCACGTCAGGGGCCTTCCTCCCCCTCCCCCCCCGCTCCTCCTCTTCCTCCTCCCCACCCCCCCGCACTTACCCAGCTCCGCAGCCGCGTCCCTGGGGCTCTGCGGGTCAAGGTGGGGGGGAGACAGGTCGGGGCAGCCCCGTCCCTCGCCCCCCGGGGGAAGGGTGGGCATCCCCAGCTCCGCCCCACCGCTGGGCGGGACGCGGGGGGGTCCCAGCCCCTCCTCTGCCCCAGTTTGGGGTCCAGTGGGGGGCTGCAGGAGGGGGCCGGGGGCGTATTGCCCCTTGCTCACCACCGTGGCTTGCAGGGGGCCCTGGAGAAGAGAGATTGGGGGGGGGGGGGGCATTACCCATAGGGGCACCCATGGGTGCGGGACCCCCCCCAAAAACCGCAGCCCATCAGAGGTACCTGCAAGGCGCCCCCCGCGGGGCCGGGGGGCCGGTGGCTGGCAGCTGGGGGCTGAGGGACGGCGGGGGGAGGCTCCGCTCTGCGACGATGGTGCCTGCGGGGGCGGGGGGGAAGAGGTGTCGGGGGGGTGCGGGGCGTCCCCTCCCCGGGGCGGGGGGCGGGGGGGGTGCTCACCAAAGCTCTCGGCGCTCTTGGTCCAGGCGTTGAGGTCCCACTGGAACTTCATGTCACCCTGAGGCTCCACGGGGTCCACGATCGTCTTGAGGGCGTGCTGCAGCTGGAAATAAATCTGGGGGGGGGCGGGGGGGGGGGCTCGTCACAACGCGGGGACCTCCAGGAGGACGCGTGTGACGGCTTCCCGGGGCGGCTGTCCCCCAGCGCGGGGAGCCCAGCGGACAGACGGCAGCGCCCCAGAGACACGCGGGTGTCACGGAGACGCCGGGGGGGCAGCACCTGGGGGGCACCTGTCACCTCGCGGGGACCCCGAGGGGAGCACTTGGCGGCGCCCTGGGGCACCCACCACCTCACGGGGGGCACGCTGGGGCACCCAGCGCCTCACGGGGACCCCGAGGCGGGCACGCGGCGGCGCCCTGGGGCACCCACCGCCTCACGGGGGGCACACGGCGGCGCCCCGGGGCACCCACCGCCTCACGGGGACCCCAAGCGGATCCGCTGCAGCGCCCGTCACCCCGGGGGGCCGCAGGGGGACCCGCCGATGCCCCCGGGAACGCGACGGGAGCCGCCGCAGCACGCGCCATGTCGCAGGGGACCCGCTGGGGACCCCCCCGCGGGACCCAGCAGCTCCCACCGCAGCGCCCTGGGATGCAGACGGCAAGGCAGCACCCTGGGGTGGCTGAGGGGGAGCTGGGGGCACAGCACCCCTCAGGAGACCACCTTCTGACCCCGCCTCGCCCCACACCCCCCAAAACGGGGGCACCCGCAGGAACGCAGGCCGCGGGGCGGGCCGCAGCACAGCCCAGGGCTTGGCACCCACTTCCCCACGGGTCCCAGAGAGCACAGGGGCTGGGGCCCCCCCCCAAACTGCTCCTCCCGGGGGTGGGGGGGGCGGGGTGGGGGCCTGCGTGCGCATTCCGGCCCCCCCCGGCAGCTCACCAGCTTCTTGGAGAGCAGCAGAGCCGCGCTGTTGTTGCTCTCCAGCGCCCAGGAGGCGAAGCGCAGGACGTGCTCCTGGTGCCGCTGCAGCTTGGTCATGGCGCAGTGCTGCCGCTCCAGCTTCTCCTGCTGCCCGTCCGTCACCCGCTGCCAGGAGACCGGGGGGGGGAACAGGGGAGAGTGCCACCGCGGGGCGCGGGACGGGGACGGGCGGCGGCACCCCCCCGGCCCGGCTCACCTGGGCGTCGCTCACCAGCACCCTGCCGCGCTTGTTGAGCTCCTTCATGATCTGCAGGATGGCCATCTTCACGTCCACCTGCACCCGCTTCTGCACGTCCGTCACCTGGCGCATGCTGCGGGAGCAGAGCGGAGCGTGGTGGTGGGGTGGGGGGGGTGGGACGGCCCCCGGCGGGGCACAGACCCCCCCCCACCCCACCCCGGGGGCACCTACAAGCTGCGCACTTCCTTGGTGGAGCGCTGCAGGCTGGCGTGTTTGTCGCCCAGGCGTCTCACCAGCGCGGCCAGCGCCTGGCGCTGGCTCCTCACCGCGTCCTCCAGGAACTGGTACCTGCGACGGAGGGGGGGGTGTGGGGGGCGGGGGTCACCACGGCGCTGCGAAGCCCCCCAAAACGGCCCCAGCTCCCCCCCGGGGCCGCGGGACGGGAGGAGGGAAGCGGCCCGAACGAGTTAACCCGCTCGCTGCCGCGTTAACACGAGCAAATTAGCGCGGGGTGAGGAGCTGGCCGAACTCGTCAGCCACGCAACTCTTAACGAAGTAACTCATTTAGCTGAATTAGACCTTACGCATCAAAAATGCTTTTAATAGAACGAATCAATCAGGCAAATCATCTACCTGTGCACCGCCCCAGCTAACGAACCGGATCAGTTACCGGTTCTACCAGGCGATTAACCGCCCCTCTGTCGCAAACAATAATTACAAATCCGTTAAAAGCCGAGCTCACCGACGCGACGGAGAGCGTACGTAAATCCTCCGCGACCGGCACAGCGCGCCTCGCCCAGTCCTCGCAACCGAAACGCCGTTTAAACCAAGCCAGCCCGCTAATTAACCAAATAACCCCGCAGCTAACGCAGCCGTTTGGCTAAAACCGAAAATTCACCCAAATTAACCCTGCGCCTCTTCAGCAGCTGCCCTCCCAGCACGCTTCATTTTTAAAAATCAGTAACGAGGATAACCAGCCCGCAGGCTAATTGCAGTCCTTTCTCAATAGCTAGTTAATGGGTTTAATTAGCTACCGACCTTGGTAGCTATTAATTCAGAACACGCCGCAGCGCTGCGGGGCCGCGTGGGCAACCTCTTCAGCGGATAAATAAATTTGTTCCGTTACCCGCGCCCCAGATTGCTGGTTTTAAGGGCAACCGAGCGCGATAACGGACTTGAGCGATAATTAGCCACGAAAAAGGCCAATTTTTCTTCATTAATTACGGCCAGCGCCCACTCACTGGTGGTCCTTGTGCGCGTTGAGCTGGCAGTCGCGGCAGGTGAGCGTGTCGCACGTGTCGCAGAACAGCGCCAGCGGCTCGTGCTTGTGCACGGAGCAGTACACGGCGCGCTCGCCCTCCTTCGTCCCGACGCCGCCTGCGGGAAAGGCGGCGTGACGTCACCGTGATGTCACCGTGACGTCACCTGCACCCAGTGGGACCCGCCCGGCAAGAGCGGGACGGGCAAGACCACCGCGGCGGCACCGCCGGACGCGCGCAGGGACGCGCCGGCTGCGAGGTCGGCGGCTCGGGAAGGGCGGGGGCAGCGCGGCGACGGGGACGGACCTGCGGCCCGGATGGTGTGGTCCCTGGTGTACTTGACGCGCTGGTGCGCCTCCACGCAGGTCTCGCAGAGCGGCTCCGAGCACTCCACGCAGTAGCTGGTGGCCGGCGCATTGTCCTCGCAGCTGGTGCAGCACTGGCGGGACAAGACAGGCGGTGTGGGGACACCAGGGCCCGCCCAGCTCGCTTCATCCTAATTAACGGGTAACAAAGCATTAGTGCCGCGTTACCTGACTGGACGCCTGGCCAGCAGCCGCCTCGGCCCCGCTGTCCCTCAGGAAATAGTTTTCCACGACGTCCTTCAGGGGACACTGGTGTTTGCAGATGGGGCAGTCGACCACTGCGGGGAGGCGCAGCGGTTGAGGCGCAGGGTCGCCCCGCGCCCCGGTCACCGCCGTTCATCACCACAGTCCCCTCGCAGGCCCGCGCCCGCCGAAACCACGGCGGCTCGTTAGTGAGGCGGGCCGCCGCGGTGCTTCGGCGGAGAAGGGAGAGAGCAGAACATCCCGGGTCTTGACGGCGACGCGCAAACCTTGGGGATTTCCAGAACCGGCCCCACCGCCGTCCTGGACGCCATCGTGGAGGGGACGGCACCCCGGGAGGAGCCCCGCTCCCAGAGCGGGTCCGTGGCTGTCCTGGACGCCATCGTGGAGGGGACGGCACCCCGGGAGGAGCCCCGCTCCCAGAGCGGGTCCGTGGCTGTCCTGGACGCCATCGCGGAGGGGACGGCACCCCGGGAGGAGCCCCGCTCCCAGAGCGGGTCCATGGCCAGCATCAGCCCAGCTCAACCGTGGCTTTTTTCCAGCCGAACCACCGGGCAAAGGAGTTTCTCCCAGTATCCGCGGCCGCCGCCTCGTGCTCGGCTCCGTTACTCATCTTCGCAGCAGCCGCGGATTTACCCTTCCTCCTCCTCCTCCTCCTCCTCGCCTCGGGAGGCTGCGCAGCGACGGCTTGAGCCGGGGGCGACCGCCGGCAACGGGCTCGGAGGCGGCGGAACCCCACGGCGGGGGCGGGGGGGGTCCCCGAGCGGCTCGGGTGGCAGCCGGGGGCAAAGCGGGGAGCAGCGGAGACCACCGAGCACGGGAAGCTCCATCCAAACGCGGCCCCACGCGGGGAGCCCCCGGAGGAGCCAAGGGGAGCCCCCCCCCAGCGCCCCCCCCCCCCCCCCCCCGCGCCGCCCACCGGCACCCAGCGCCCCCCCCCCCCCCAAATCTCTCTTCACACCCTCGCAAGCACCGGTCGCGCCACCCCACCCGACCGCATGGCCTTCCGCCGGCCTTGCGCCCCCCCCCTCACGGGGCTGCCGGTGCCGCTGCCCACCCCCGGCCCGTTAAGGCGCCTCTCGCCTCACCTGCCCCACCCGGCGGGGCCCGCAGGCATTCCCGGCAGACCGAGTGGAGGCACGGCAGCAGCCGCGGCTCCCGCTCGGCCCTCAGCCGCTCCCGGCAGACGCCGCACAGCTCCAGTAAGTTCAGAGAATCCGGTCGCCTCCCACCTGCGCCGCCCGCCTCCACCGCCTGGCCCGACATGGCGGCCGCTGCCCCCCCCCACCCCCTTCCCTGCGTGGTCGCCGAGCCCCCGCCGGCTGCGCGCGGCACCGCCTCCTCCGGGAGCAGCCAATCAGCGCCCGCGGCGCGCCGACCGGGCGGGGACTAGATGAGATTGACAGGTTGAGAAGGCAACGGGAGGCGCGGGCGGGTGAGGAAGGCGGGAGAGCAGCGAGACAAGGGCGGGAAGGAGGTGCTCGCATGCGAGCCGTGCGGGGGCGGAGCTAAAGGGAAGGGCCAATGGGCTCACTCAGTGGTGGAGTCCACATCTGATAAAGCCAATAGACATCCGGAGAGAGCGGACTGATAGCTCCTGCACCCAATCCGCTTTTTTGTAAGCTCTCCACCCCCAGGGTGGGAGGGCGACGGCTGTCTCGAGGCCGAAAGGTCGGGCAGGCATCGGACCAACCAGCGGTGGAATCACCGCAGGAAAGGCGGTAACCTCTAAGACGGACGTTGCGCTCAGCCAATCGGCGTCCAAGCTCCTCGGGGAGGTGGGGCAGAGGCTCTAATCGACAGCTCAGCCAACTAATCCGCTTGGGGGGGGGGGGAATCTCCGGGCAAGAGCGGGTGAATTCCCAATTCCCCATTCCCAGTTTGGGGTGGATTCCCAATTCCCCATTTCCAGTTTGCGTGTTTATCTCCCTCCCCCGATCCCAGTTTGGGGGGGGTGCACACGCATCCCCTCCTCCATTCCCAGTTCGAAGGGCAGTTTCTTCTCCTCCCTTCCCAGTTTCCCCCTCCTGAACTCCCAGTTTGGAGTGGGGGGGTCCCTGTTCACCTCCCCTCCGCTCTTCCCAGTTTGGGAGCCTCTCTCCCAGTTTGGGGGCTCCCTGCCCGTCTCCCATTCCCAATCCATGCAGAGGGGGGTGTCTCCCCCTCCCCACCCCGCACCAGTGGGGATGTGGCACCCAACTGGGAGCTACTGGGGGACACTTACGGGTGCTGGCACCCACGCGTGCCCCCTTCCCCCCTTTTCCGCCGCTGCCACCAGCTCTGCCCCAGCCGGGGCAGGGCCCGCCCGAGATACTGGGAACAATGGGAGGGAACTGGGAGCACTGTGGAGGGACTGGGAGACTGTGGGGGTGGACACGGAGCGGGGCACCAGTGGGTAACTGGGAGTGCTGGTGGGCCTCTGAGGGTCCCAGCACCATCCCAGCTCCGTCCCCGGCTGGGAATTCCGGGGCGGTTTGGGAATTCCAGGGCAGTTCGGAAATTCGGGGCGGTTTGGGAATTCTGGGCCGGTTTGGGAATTCCGGGTTGGATTGGGAATTTGAGGGAGGTTTGGGAATTCGGGGGTGGTTTGGGAATTCTGGGGCGGTTTGGGAATTCCAGGGAGGTTGGGAATTCCGGGTTGGTTTGGGAATTCCAGGGCGATTTGGGAATTCTGGGGAGCTTTGGGAATTCCAGGGCGGTTGGGAATTCTGGGGCAGTTGGGAATTCTGGATTGGTTTGGGAATTTGGGGGAGGTTTGGGAATTCCAGGCGGTTGGGAATTCCGGGGAGGTTTGGGAATTCCGGGGCGGTTGGGAATTCCGGGGCGGTTGGGAATTCCGGGGTGGTTTGGGAATTCAGGGTGGTTGGGAATTCTGGGGAGGTTTGGGAATTCCGGGGCAGCTGGGAATTCCGGGGCAGCTGGGAATTCCGGGGTGGGTTGGGAATTCCAGGGCGGTTTGGGAATTCTGGGGAGCTTTGGGAATTCCGGGGCAGTTGGGAATTCCAGGTTGGGTTGGGAATTCTGGGGAGCTTTGGGAATTTCGGGGCAGTTTGGGAATTCCGGGCGGCTGGGAGTTCCGGGGAGGTTTGGGAATTCTGGGTTGGGCTGGGAATTCCGGGTTGGGCTGGGAATTCCGGGGTGGTTGGGAATTCTGGGTTGGGTTGGGAATTCCGGGTTGGGTTGGGAATTCCGGGGATGAACCGGGGGAGACGAAGAAGCGGCGGGAGCGCAGTGAGGGATCCGCGTGGCGACGCCCGTCTCCGTGTTCCCGCGGGCGCCGCGAATTCCCGCGAGACGGATGCCTGCGGAGCCCGCTGCCGTCGCCACCGCCCGCCCTGTCCCCCGTCACGCGGGGAGGTGGGGGGGGGACGCTTTTTAGGGAAACCCCCCCGCCGCCGCTGCTCCAACCGCCTGCGGGGCCCGCGCGTTGATCCCGGCACCCGCCTGCGCCACGGAGTCCTCCGGGCGTCGCCCCCGGGGCGCTCAGACAGCCGCGGGGGGCTCACGGCGGGCGCGGGGGAACCCCGGAACACGCCCCCGGGGCACCCTCAGGCCGTGTGCGTGGGGCCGGCGCCCGCGGCCTCTGCGCCCGGCCAGGCCGGCAGCCCGGCTTCGGGGGGCGGCGGCCCCGGCGGCGGCGGCCCCGGGGCGGGCGCGGGGTGGGCGGCGGCGGCGTGGCGCTCGAGGAGGGTGCGGTGGGAGAAGCCCTTGGCGCAGAGGCGGCACTGGAAGCGCTCGGGGCGGTGGGTGCGCATGTGGACGTTGAGGGAGCTCTTCTGGGTGAAGCGCTTGCAGCAGACGCCGCACTGGAAGGCGCGGACGCCCGTGTGGGTCACCATGTGCTTCAGCAGGTAGTCACGCAGCGAGAAGGAACGCCAGCAGATGGAGCACTGGTGGGGCTTCTCGCCTACAGAGAGACAGCCGGGGGTCAACACGGAGCAACACGGGGCAACGCAGGTCAACGTGGATCAATACGGGTCAACACAGAGCAACACGGGTCACCCTGGATCAACACGGATCAATACGGGTCAACGCGGAGCAACACGGAGCAACGCAGGTTGACAGGGGTGAACATGGAGCAACACGAAGGAACACAGGTCAACGTGGATCAATACAGGGCAACACGGAGCAACACGGAGCAACGCAGGTTGACGGCGGTCGACATGGAGCAACACGGGTCAACATGGAGCAACGCAGGTTGACAGGGGTCAACATGGATCAACATGGGTCGACACGGATCAATACAGGTCAACATGGAGCAACACGGGGCAACATGGAGCAACACGGAGCAACACAGGTTGACAGGGGTCAATATGGATCAACACGGGTCAACATGAATCAACGCGGGTCAACACAGATCAACGTGGGTCAACACAGATCAACACAGGTTGACAGGGGTCAACACGGGGCAACATGGAGCAACACGGAGCAACACAGGTTGACGGGGGTCAACAAGGAGCAACACAGGTCAACATGAAGCAACACAGGTCAACACGGATCAACACGGGTCAACATGGAGCAACACAGGTTGACAGGGGTCAACATGGATCAATATGGGTCAACATGGAGCAACACGGGGCAACACAGGTTGACAGGTCAACATGGAGCAACACGAAGGAACACAGGTTGACAGGAGTCAACACAGATCAACACGGGTCAACACGGATCAACACGGGTCAACATGGAGCACCACGGAGCAACGCAGGTTGACAGGGGTCAACACGGATCAACACAGGTCAACACGGATCAATATGGGTCAACATGGAGAAACACAGGTTGACAGGTCAACGTGGATCAACACAGGTCAACATGGATCAACATGGGTCAACGTGGAGCAACACGGAGCAACACAGGTTGACGGGGTCAACACGGATCAACACGGAGCAACACAGATGGACAAGTCAACATGGAGCAACACAAGTTCATAGGTCAACATCAAGTAGCAGAGCTCAACATGGATCGGCACAGGTCAACACGGAGTGACATGGGTCAACGTGAGTCAACACAGATCGACACACGTCAGCGGATCAACACGGGTCAAAAGGGAGTGACACGCGTTGATGAAGGTAACACAGGCCAACGTGGACCAACACAGGTCATCATGGATCAGCATGGGTAACGTGGAGCGACATGGGTGAATGTGGACCAACACAGCTCAACACAGCTCAACATGGGCCAACATGGATCCACAGGTGAACATGGGTTAACATGGATCAACACAGGTCAACAGATCAATGCTGGTCACCACAGCTCAACATGGGTCAACATGGATCCACAGGTGAACACGGATCAACATGGGTCAGCACAGGTCAACACAAGTCAACATATCAACACGGGCCAACATGGATCCGCAGATGAACATGGATTAACATGGGTCAACAGATCAGCCTGGGTCAAAATGGAGCAACACAGAGCGACATGGGTGAGCACAGGTCAACATGGGTGAGCACAGGCCAACGCTGGGTCAACATGGGCCAACACAGAATGTCATGGGACATCACGGATCAGCACAGGTCTACCTGGGTCAAAATGGGTCAACACGGGTCAACATGGAGCAACACGGGTCGACGGGGATCAACGGGCCAACACAAGACAACACAGAGTGACGTGGGGCAACGAGCACGGATCAACACGGGTCACCACAGCCCGCCGGGGGGCAGCGCGCGGTGACACGGGTCAACACGGAGCAACACAGAGCGATGCGGGGCAACAACCATGGGTCACCACACCCCGCCGGGGGGCACCGCGTGGTGACACGGGTCAACACGGAGCAACACAGAGCGACATGGGGCAACGAGCACGGATCAACACGGGTCACCACAGCCCGCCGGGGGGCACCGCACGGTGACACGGGTCAACATGGAGCAACACAGAGCGACGCGGGCGGACGCGCATTGCCGTGGAGCCACACAGGTCGGCGTGGCTCCCTGTGCCGCCCCCGTTGGCCCGCCCGCGCCCCGCCCCGCCCGCGCCACGCCCCGTCACGCCTCTCACCCGAGTGGATGAACATGTGCTTGGTGTAGTTCTTGCGGGAGCTGAAGGTCTTCTGGCAGTGGCCGCACTGGTAGGAGGGCTGGGGGCAGCGCGAGGGGCCGGGCCGGGACCCCTCGGGACCGGGCGGGACGCCCCCGCCCCCGCCCGCCCCCTCGTAGAGCGGCGGCGCGAAGCCAAAACCGCCGCCCCCCGCCGGCGCTGCGGCCGCCGAAGCCGGCGCTTGGCTGGGCGCCTCCGGGCCGCCGGCGGGCGCGAGCTGGGCCCCCTCCTCGGCGGGCCAGGCGGGCAGGGCGGCGGCGCCGAAAAACGGGGGCTCCTCGGCGGGGAAAGGCGGGGCGGCGAAGCCTTCCTCCTCCTCGTCCTCGTCCTCCTCCTCCTCCTCCTCCTCCGCCTGGCGCGGCGGCTGGAGGCGCAGCGGCCGGCGCTGCTTGCGGCTGTGGCAGGCGGGCGGGAGCGGCAGCGGCGGCGGCGGCGTGGCGCGGGCGGGGCGCGGGGCCGCTTTGGGGCGGCGGCCGCGCGAGATGATGCGGGCGCACTCGTCGATGACCGTCTCGATCTGCAGGACGGAGGCGGCCGTGAGGATCTGCAGCGCCTCCGACTGCGCCACCGCCAGGCAGCCGCTGTAGAGGAACTCCACCAGCTGCCGCACGGCGCCGCTGGGCACCACGGGCGGCACCTCGATGGCCGAGTGGCCCAGCAGCAGCTTGTCGTGGAAGAAGGGGCTGCCGGCGGCCAGCACGCAGCGGTGGGCGCGCAGCGTGGCCTCGCGGATGCGCACCGTCACGTCGCAGAAGTGACCGCCCAGCCGTTGCCCGTTGAGGGTCTCCAGGAGCGAGCGGCTGAAGTTTTGGAGGTGGATGTAGTGGACGGCCTCCGCCATGGCCGCCGGGACGCCCGCGGGGACCTGAGAGGAACAGCGAGGGGGGAGTCACGTGGGGCGGGGGCGTCAGGGTGGGGTGGAGAAGGTCTACCTGGGTCAACGTGGGTCAACGCAGGTCAACACGGAGCAACGCAGGTCAACAGCAGGTCAACGCAGGTCAACATGGACCAACACGGGTCAACGGGGATCAACAGGCCAACGCAAGACAACGCAGACTGACGTGGGTCACCACAGACCACGCAGGGGGTGTCACCAGGGGTGGGGGCGCGAACATGGGGTGGAGGAGACGTCATTTGGGGTGTCACAGGGCTGGGGACGTGGGCGTGGGGTGGAGGCGACGCCGTGCGGGGTGTCACAGGGCTGGGGACGTCGGCGTGGGGTGGAGGTGACGCCGTGCGGGGTGTCACAGGGCTGGGGACGTCGGCGTGGGGTGGAGGCGACGCCGTGCGGGGTGTCACAGGGCTGGGGACGTGGGCGTGCGGTGGAGGTGACGCCGTGCGGGGTGTCACAGGGCTGGGGACGTGGGCGTGGGGTGGAGGCGACGCCGTGCGGGGTGTCACAGGGCTGGGGACGTGGGCGTGGGGTGGAGGTGATGCCGTGCGGGGTGTCACAGGGCTGGGGACGTGGGCGTGGGGTGGAGGCGACGCCGTGCGGGGTGTCACAGGGCTGGGGACGTGGGCGTGGGGTGGAGGCGACGCCGTGCGGGGTGTCACAGGGCTGGGGACGTGGGCGTGGGGTGGAGGCGACGCCGTGCGGGGTGTCACAGGGCTGGGGACGTGGGCGTGGGGTGGAGGCGACGTCATTTGGGGTGTCACAGGGCTGGGGACGTGGGCGTGGGGTGGAGGCGACGCCGTGCGGGGTGTCACAGGGCTGGGGACGTGGGCGTGGGGTGGAGGCGACGCCGTGCGGGGTGTCACAGGGCTGGGGACGTGGGCGTGGGGTGGAGGCGACGCCGTGCGGGGTGTCACAGGGCTGGGGACGTGGGCGTGGGGTGGAGGCGACGCCGTGCGGGGTGTCACAGGGCTGGGGACGTGGGCGTGGGGTGGAGGCGACGCCGTGCGGGGTGTCACAGGGCTGGGGACGTCGGCGTGCGGTGGAGGCGACGCCGTGCGGGGTGTCACAGGGCTGGGGACGTCGGCGTGCGGTGGAGGCGACGCCGTGCGGGGTGTCACAGGGCTGGGGACGTGGGCGTGGGGTGGAGGCGACGCCGTGCGGGGTGTCACAGGGCTGGGGACGTGGGCGTGGGGTGGAGGTGATGCCGTGCGGGGTGTCACAGGGCTGGGGACGTGGGCGTGGGGTGGAGGTGACGCCGTGCGGGGTGTCACAGGGCTGGGGACGTCGGCGTGGGGTGGAGGCGACGCCGTGCGGGGTGTCACAGGGCTGGGGACGTGGGCGTGGGGTGGAGGCGACGCCGTGCGGGGTGTCACAGGGCTGGGGACGTCGGCGTGCGGTGGAGGCGACGCCGTGCGGGGTGTCACAGGGCTGGGGACGTGGGCGTGGGGTGGAGGCGACGCCGTGCGGGGTGTCACAGGGCTGGGGACGTGGGCGTGGGGTGGAGGCGACGCCGTGCGGGGTGTCACAGGGCTGGGGACGTCGGCGTGGGGTGGAGGTGACGCCGTGCGGGGTGTCACAGGGCTGGGGACGTGGGCGTGGGGTGGAGGCGACGCCGTGCGGGGTGTCACAGGGCTGGGGACGTCGGCGTGGGGTGGAGGCGACGCCGTGCGGGGTGTCACAGGGCTGGGGACGTGGGCGTGGGGTGGAGGCGACGCCGTGCGGGGTGTCACAGGGCTGGGGACGTGGGCGTGGGGTGGAGGCGACGCCGTGCGGGGTGTCACAGGGCTGGGGACATCGGTGGGGGGGGCGGAGATGGCACCTTCCGTGACGTCACAAGGGCTGGGGGACACCTGTGACGTCACCCGGGTGGGGGAGGCCGACGCGGTGTGGTGACGCCTGAGGTGACGTCACCGGGGGGCTGGGAACACCCTGTGGGGTGTCAGCGGGGGCCGGGGACGGCGCTGATGACGTCACAGGGGCTTGGAGGGGCTGGGGGGGGGGGGTGCGCGTGACCTCAAGGGGCGTCACCGGGCGCCGGGGACACCTCAGCGGGGGGACATCCCCTCCCCCCCACCGCCCCCAAAAAGGGACCTGGGGGGAGGGGCGGGGCCGCACTCACCTCCGCGCGCGCCGGAAACGCCGCCAGCCCCACGATACCCGGAAGCGCCTGAGCCGCCACTTCCGGGCAAGCTCTGTACGTCACTTCCGGGGACGGAGCGGAAGTGGGTGGTGGCCGTTCCTCCCACCGCCCCCCCCAAACCATAGAGACGGGGCGGGGAGGGGCGGGGAGGGGCGGGGAGGGGCGGGGGGGCGGGGTCGGGGGCATGGGAGGGGGGCGGGCACCGTGCGGAGCGCTCCGTGCGGCTACAGCACACCCCCACCCAATCCCCGTCCCAGCGACGCCCCCCGTGTGACCCTCGGCAGGACCCCCGCGGGGCTGCGGTCCCCTATAGACCCCCAGAGGGACCCCCTGGGGCCGAGATCCCCTATAAACCCCGGCCCAAAACCCCGGCCCCTAGCCCTAACCCCGGCCCAAAACCCCGGCCCCTAGCCCTAACCCCGGCCCAAGACCACGGCCACTAGCCCTAACCCCGGCCCAAAACCCCGGCCACTAGCCCTAACCCCGGCCCCTAGCCCTAACCCCGGCCCAAAACCCCGGCCACTAGCCCTAACCCCGGCCCCTAGCCCTAACCCTGGCCCAAAACCCCGGCCCCTAGCCCTAAACCCGGCCCAAAACCCCGGCCCCTAGCCCTAACCCTGGCCCAAAACCCCGGCCCCTAGCCCTAACCCCGGCCCCTAGCCCTAACCCTGGCCCAAAACCCCGGCCCCTAGCCCTAACCCTGGCCCAAAACCCCGGCCCCTAGCCCTAACCCCGGCCCCTAGCCCTAACCCTAGCCCTAACCCCGGCCCCTAGCCCTAACCCCGGCCCAAAACCCCGCCCCCTAGCCCTAACCCCGGCCCAAAACCCCAGCCCAAAACGCCGGCCCCCTGGCCCAAAACGCCGGCCCCCTGGCCCAAGACCCCGGCCCAAAACGCCGGCCCCCCGGCCCAAGACCCCGGCACCCTGGCCCGAGACCCCGGCCCAAGACCCCGGCACCCTGGCCCAAAACCCCGGCCCAAAACCCCGGCACCCTGGCCCAAAACCCCGGCCCAAAACCCTGGCCCCTGGCCCAAAATCCCGGCCCAGAACACCAGCCCCTGGCCCAAAACCCCGGCCCAGAACGCCGCCCCAAAACCCAGTCCCCTGGCCCAAAACCCCGCCCCAAAACCCCGCCCCAAAACCCCTAACCCTAACCCTAACGACCCTAACCCGACACCGATTCTAACACAACAGTACCGTTACGCAGCCTCATGTGGATCGACACAAACGTTTCCCACAAGATGCCCCGCCTCCGACGAAACAGTTTGATCTGCTCACCCGCTCGGTGCCAATGCCAGAGTCAAACACCGCAGCTGTCCTTCGCTGTGGCACCTAAGGAGACAAAATTTCCATTAGACTCGCAATAAATAACCGACCCCACCCACCTCCGGGCCATCACCCGGCTCGCCTCAGATGCTCGTGTGGCTCTGCACGGGGCCCGCGCAGAACCTGCGACACAAAGTAAAAACACTATGCTGAGTCACCACGTAAAACATGGTTGGTAAACAACAACCTGGCTCCCGACCTCCTCACCTTCGGAATCCGCTCCTCAGGGTGGACTGCCATCCCTCAAAGCCTGCAAAGGAGACCTACGAGAAACCCAAACACAAAGACACACGCTGACGTATTGCCCAAATGCTCGGTCAGCTGCGACTATGCCCGCCTCCGTCCCCTTTACCTGGGCGACCTGCCCGCCTAAGGTCCATCCGTTCCAGTTCCAACATTCAAGCTAGAACAGCATCTGCAAACCAAAACCAGATATTGCTAAATATTTCAACGCCTACAACACACCTGAAAAAAATAACTTCTACTTGAACACACTGATCGCCTCTTACCTTGCCCGAGTCCGTTCTGGCGCCCTTCTCTCAGTGCTCATCTCTACCACCCCTGCAATTAAAAGGAAAAAACAAAATACTTCATTTTAGTCCTATAACCACTCATCACTCACTGCATCTAATACCACACACTCACCCACCATCTTAACCACTCACCTCTCCTCCGCCACCCCTCGGCACACGGCTCGTCCCGCTGCATCTGTAGAAACATGAACGGGAAACTAGTCGACCGCATGCAGAGCGATAGGTTAGCAGATTCAGAGAAGTCTTTTTTCAAATTTAACAATACCTCACCTACAACCCAACTGCACACTGCCATTACAAGGCAGACAGAAATCAAATATTGGACTCTATCCCTACAAACCTTCACACCTTCGAGATCCCGTCTGCTCCACTCTGACTGAGGCCGCCTCTCCCAGACAGTTCCGGTCATCCCATCGCCGCCCACAAAAGGCTACAAAAGTGGCTCTCCCCACGCCTGCTCATCGCCACAGAACTATACCACCTTTGCTTCCGCCACCCGGGTGTATAGCCGTGTTCATCGCAGACCATTATCGCTACTCCACCTCACCCTCGCTCTATGGGTCCAAGCGCGGCAGCTCCGAGCCAAACACGCACAAACACACACGCAGACGCTAGCCAGAACGCTGAGCTATACGCCTCAAATAACAAGAAACACTCTTGGCCCAAAGGATGACACCGAGACGGAAGATGACTAAGACCTGAGAGTACAAGACAGCAATGACGCGAGGTACTCTGTCAGCACCGCAGAAGGAACGAAGCGTCATGGCCCGGCACAAGACCTTACTCTCCGATCAGAGAAGATGTACGCGCAAGAAAGCCCAGCTTCAACATCTAGAGAACCTCGGGACATGGGGAAGAAGTCCCGGTCCGTGAAAATGGACAGCGAGAGAGCGGAGCTGCTCACGCAGCTGAGAACGACGCCAGATAAGAAGACTGTCCCTAAACTTTCAAGGGGCACGATGGGTCGATGATTTGGACTCGTAACGTCATAAAAGAGCCCGATCGGGACCGTGCCGATGACTACTGCCGTTTGAGAGGGCGGTGAGGGCGACCGAGGCGCCTGCCATGCTCCTTGACCTTAAGGATGACGCCGAGACCTGAGGAAGGTCTAACAGACAGAAGACGGACCGCGCAAACGACACGAGAGGCTGGAGCTGCCCTGCCCGGTACGCCCCAGCATCGTACTGAAGATTAACCCATCCGTCTTGTACCTGCTAGAAGGGGACTGCTCCTGGAAAAGTCTAGCGCTCTACCCTACCTTTACAACCGCTTCCTGAAAGAGCCAACCTCATCCTCTCCTCGCCCCGATCCCTCGCCAGCACCCGTGCTTCAACTTATCTTTCGGAGCCCGGGGACGCCGATTCGGTCCTCGACGGGAAAACCGCAGTCGCTACGCCGGTTTGCGCCATCGCTCACCAGGTCCCGCTTTGTCATCTGCAAAAAAGAAAAGCGGACACCGCTACTGACACAACAGCACCGTTACGCAGCCTCACGTGGATCGACACAGACATTTCCCATGGCACGCCCCACCTCCGACGAAACAGTCTGATCTGCTCACCCGGTCGGTGCCAATGCCAGAGTCAAACACCGCAGCTGTCCTTCGCTGTGGCACCTAAGGTAGCGAGAGACAAAATTACTATTAGACTCGTGATAAATAACCGACCCCACCCACCTCCGGGCCGTCACCCGGCTCGCCTCAGATGCTCGTGTGGCTCTGCACGGGGCCCGCGCAGAACCTGCGACACAAAGTAAAAACGCTATGCTGAGTCACCACGTAAAACATGGTTGGTAAACAACAACCTGGCTCCCGACCTCCTCACCTTCCGAATCCGCTCCTCAGTGTGGTCCGCTGTCCCTCAAAGCCTGGAAAGGGCACCTACGATAAAACTTTAACGCAGAGACGCATGCGGAGATATCACCCAAACGCTCGGTCGGCTGCGACTGTGCCCGCCTCCGTCCCCTTTACCCGAGGGACCTGCCCGCCTAAGATCCGTCTGTTCCGGTTCCAATGTTTGAGCTGGTATGGCATCTGCAAACCAAAACTGAAGATTACTAAATATTTCAATCCCTACACAACACCTGAAAATAATAACCTCTGCTTCGACGCACCGGTCGCCTCTCACCTCGCCTGAGTCTGCTCTACCGCCCTTGCAATTAAAAGGAAAAAAAGCAATACCTCAGTTCAGTCCTATACCCACTCATCGCTCGTCGCATCTAATACCGCAGGCTCACCTGGCATCTTAAACGCTCGCCTCTCCTCCACCGCCCCTCGGTGCGCGGCTCAGCCCGCTGCATCTGTAGAAACGTGAACCTAGTCGACCGCATGCAGAGCGATACCTTAGCAGATTCAAAAAAGTCTTTTTTCAAATTTAACAATATCCCCGCCCTACGACCCAACCGCAGGCTGCCATTACAAGGCCTACAGAAATCAAATATTAGACTCTGTCCCTACAAACCTTCACACCTTCGAGATCCCGTCTGCTCCACTCCGACTGAGGCTGCCCCTCCCAGGCAGCTCCGGTCATCCCATCGCCACCTGCAAAAGGCTACAAAAGCGGCTCTTCCCACGCCTGCTCATCGCCACAGAACTATACCACCTTTGCTTCCGCCACCCGGGTGTATAGCCGTGTTCATCGCAGACCATTATCGCTACTCCACCTCACCCTCGCTCTATGGGTCCAAGTGCGGCAGCTCCGAGCCAAACATGCACAAACACACACGCAGACGCTAGCCAGAACGCTGAGCTATACGCCTCAAATAACAAGAAACGCTCTTGGCCCAAAGGATGACGCCAAGACGGAAGATGACTAAGACCTGAGGGTACAAGACAGCAATGACGCGAGGTACTCTGTCAGAGAAAGAACAAAGCGTCATGGCCCGGGACAAGACTTTACTCCCCGATCTGAGGAGACATATGTGCGAGAAGCCTGGCTTCGACATCTAGAGAACCTGAGGATGCAGGGAAGAAGTCCCAGTCCCTGAAAAAGAACTGCTGGAGAGCAGAGCCGCTCACACAGCCAAGAACAACGCCAGAAGAGAGGATCATCTGCCGACTTCTGACAGGTGAGAACAATCCGCACCCAAACATCGTTACGCCATAAAAGAAGGGCCCTATCGGGACCGTGCCGACGAGAACCCGCGTTTGGGACCCAAAGGCTGGTGCCCGAGGCGTCCGCCGTACGCCTCGAGTGAAAGGAGAATGCCGAGATCCGAGGAATGTCTAGAATGCGAAAGACGGACCACGCAAACAGAACGACGACCGACGGTGGCTGGAACTGCCCTGCTCTGCACACTATCATCTTGCAGAATGGTAACCCACCCCCTTTACCTGCTGAAAGGGACCGTTCCTGGACAGGCCTTCCGCTCCACGCTACTATTAAAATCCCTTCCTGAAATTGCTAGCCTGGACCCCTCCCTTCTCCTGCCCCTTTCGAGCACCCGTGCCCAAACTTAACTTTCAGAGGGCCGGGAGTCTGAATCCATCAACGATGAAAAAAACCGCGGTTGTTCCGCTGTATTATGCCTGCGGTGGCTGGGACGCTCTTAGTCATCTGCAAAAAGACAAGCAGACACCGATCCTCACAAAACAGCGCTGCATCCATAGACACGAGTGTTTCCTACAAGGAGCCCCACCACAGACAAAGCGATATATACCGCTCACGCGCTCCACGGCCAATTCCACAGTCAAACGCTGCGGCTGTCCTTCAACTGAGGCACCTGAGATAGTGAGAGACACGAGATTATCGTTGCTATTAGGAGAAATCACCGGCCCCACCCTCCTCCTCTCCACCACGGGGCAGCTCACCTCAAACGCTCACGCTGCTCCGCAGGTGGCCCGCACACAACCTGCGACACCGAGGAGAAACATCACGCTGAGTCACTGTGTTAAAACAGACTCTTATGTCTTGGCCCGCAACCTCCTCACCTTCTCACGCTGCTCTTCGGTACAGGGCACTGTCGCTCTGAGTGGTACCTACAAAAAAAAACCCACAAAAAAAACCCAGAAACCAAAACAAAAACAAACCACGAGCAGAAAGACACACGCTGAGACACTGCCCGAGATCTCAGTCTGCCAGCACCCAGGCCCGTCTCCTGCTCCTTTACCTCAACACCTCACCCGCCTAGGATCCATCACTCGCTATGGTCACCTCGAGGCAGGCGCAGCACCTGCAAACTCCAAACAACGTGGTCTGATTAAAATACCACCAGCCGCTTGACACCTTAAAAATAACCGCTACCTTGGCCCAAGGGTCGCCGCTCCCCTCGCCCGAGTCCAGTCCAGTGCCCGTCGCTCATAGTACTCGTCTCCACAGACCCGCAGATTAAAAATAAAAATAGCGATACCTCAGTTTAGGCCTGTAGTCACTCATCGCCCGTTCCCTCCGATACCGTGCAACCGCTCCCCTTCTTACCGCTCCGCGCTCCTCCGTCTCCCTTCGGTGCGTGGCTCTGCCCTCTGCACCTGTAGAAACAACATCAGATGATTCAACTGCACACACGGCAATACCTTAACAAATGTTAAGACATCTTATTGTAAATTTAGAATTACCATCTAGAACCCAACTGCAGGCTGCCATTAAAAGACATTAAGAAACCACACATCGAGCCCTGCGCATAAAAGCCCTCACAACTTCAAGGTTCCATCTTCACCACTAGCGCTCCAGCTGCCCCTCCCGCACACCACCGGTCATCCCCTGGCACCCGCAAGTTATTATTGGACTCGCTGTCCTCGCCTGCTGCAAACAACCGCTGAACTTCACGTTACCGCACAACCTTTGCCTCAATCCTCAAGGCGTATCGCTATGTTCCTTGGAGACCTTACTCTCCGCTCTACAGCTCCAGGCAGGGCAGATCCGAGCCAAACACCCACATCCTCAGACTGACAACACACAGCACGCTGTAAACTACAAGGCTGAATCAAGAGAAGTATCACAGCTGGAAAGATGACGCCCAGATGGAAAAACGACGTCTGGATGGAAAAATTCCTCGGAGAGGAAGATGACCGGCGAGACCGAGATGGCTACGAGAGGATGCTCTCCAGCACCGCCAGAGTAGAACGTCAGGGCCAGGGACCGGACCTTACTCTACGAACAGAGAATACAGTTGTGCAACAAGCCTGGATTCTAGACCTAAAAACATCAGGAAGCAAGGAAGCAATCCCGCTCTGAAGAATCGACGGCTAGAGAGCAGAGCCGCTGCCGAGAATGACGCCGTCAAAGAGGACCGTCCCTAATCTTCCGAGACGCGAGAACGACCGGCGCCCGAAGCTTGCGACACTGTAAAAGAAGGGCCCAATCGGGACCGTGCCGGTGAGTACCGGCATCAAAGACCCTCGGGATGGCTCCCGCTATGCTCCTTAAGCAAAAATAAAAATGCATTGACGCCCAAGGAAGGTCAAATACACAAGAGACAAACCACACGAGGGACAAAACAACAGACACGGGCTGGAACTGCCCTGCCCAGGCAAGTATTATCCTGAGGAATAAGTAGCCTCATTTACCTCCCCAATGCAGTCTCTCCTCAAACACCCCCTCTACCCTACTATATTCTCCAAAACCCCTTTCTGTCATTGCTAACCTCTTCTCCTCCCACCCTGCACCCCTCTCCGACACCCGTTCCTCCGCTTAGCTTTCACAGGGCCGGGGGTCCGACTGCATCCTCAACAAGAAAACCCTGCGGTGGCTCTGATGAATTATTCCTTCGGTTGCCGGGTCCCTCTTCGTCACCTGCGTAAGATAAAGCCAGCGTGAACCTTCAGAAACAGGTGTGAGTCCGCGTCACCTTGGAGAACATAGACGTTACTGACGACATGTCCCAGCTCAGACAAACCGCCATCTGCTGCTCACCTGCGCGGTGAGCAATTCCAGACTCGGACCTTGTGGCCATCCTTCCTCATCGCACCTAAGATTACAGACACAAAGTTAACGTGGCACTTGCGAGAAAGCTCCTACCTCACCCTCTGCCTGTCCGCCACCCGGCTCGCTTCCAGCGTGGGTGCGTCTCTGCGGGCCGCCCGCACGGAATCTGCGACGTGAAGGAGAAACGCTATGCCGGGTAGCCGTGTAAAACTTGTCTCTCGAATGCCGGCCCTCGACCGCCTGACCTTGTCAGATAGCTCAACAACAGGCATAGCCACCCCTCAGAGCGTGCGGGCGGCACCTACAAAACCCTAAATGAACAGACACGTGCTGAGATAATGCCCGAAACCTCAGTCTGCCCGCATCTAGGTCCATCTCCTCATCCTTTACCCGGATGGCTCGCCCACCTAGCATCCCTTGGTTCCGCTTGCCTCGTTGAGGCTGGCACACCGTCTGCAAAGCCCGAACAAAGATTGCTTAAAACCACATTGGCAGTGCGACAGTTGAAAAATAACCTCTGCTTCAGCCCTTCGACTGCAACTCGCCTTCACCGAGATAGCCTCCGGAGGCTATCTCACACAGTGCTCATCAAAACAGACATTAAAATGTGAAAAAAAAAAAAAAGTAATATCTCAGTTTAATGCTACAGCCACACTGCACTCGTTTGCTCTATTACTGCACACCAACTCACCTTCTTATCGTTCACCTCTCCTCCGTTGTGCTTTAGTGCTCGGCTTGACCCTCTGCATCTGTAGAAACATTAACGGCAAGTAAGTCACCTGCCTGCAGAGCGATAGCTTAGTGATCCCACAGAGATGACTAGAAAAGGTGATAAGCTGTCCTACACGCTGAAAAACATTAAGCCTTACACCCCTCTTCCTTTTTGAAATTCCACATATGGGTGCATACAAGATGCTCACCTTGACCCCCGGCAGGTAATCTCACTTTCAATCCTACTAAGGTGTGATATCAAGTACTCACACAGACTGCAGCAAAATTGGTGAAAGATACTACAGTCTCATCTTCAATGAAGTAGGAAGCTCCAGCAAGACACATGGCATCTAGAGTTAAAAATAAAACAAAAATCATTAAGCCATTTAGCTATCATTTAACACTTAATACAAACACATCAATACATTTTTTTTAAATCATCCAGCTGCATACAGGTGCCCTTTTCACTACACATGCAGCTAAAACTTGACTGATTGTAGAAGTCCTACCTGAAACACACATCTCTACCACTCCAAATGTCAAAACACAGCTGCTTAAACAGCTTTGCAAGCTCAAAAGCCGCAAGTCATTGAAGAAAAAGCAAACCACTCACCCCCTAGAAAGCCAGGAACAGCATGACCTCCCTCAGCCAGGGCTGGGCCTCGTGTAGCCCAGGCCCCGCCCATCTCCATTCCCACAATCCCCTGGGAAAGAGGCGGGACCAGCTGGCAAAAGGGATAAAAGCAGCCAGAGCAGTGACAGGGAGTCTTCTGGTCTGCCTTAAGTTTATATCTCAGGGGGTAATGAATGGAGGAAATAGCCCTTAAGGAAAGGACAGTGCTGGCTCGTTTGCTGTAGCTCCATCTATTAAATTGGGAACCTGACCAGGTATGGAAAAAAAACTACACTACTACTATGTGTAGTTAGAAAGTCAACAGCTGTTGTACTGAGATACCAAAGACAAGAGATGTTGTACTTTAGTCCTGCTCAAGACCTGACTATGCAGTCTCTCTCTCACTATCCCCACTCTCTGTCTAAATAGGGAGAAATAATATAATAAAAAAGGCTTAGCACTTGCGATGAGAACAGGGAGACATCCTTAAAAAAACCATTGTGGGCCAGGCTGAACTTGCAGACAACTATTTGGTTGTTATTAAAACCAAAGCAGGATGATATGAAAGAGAAGAAGATAACTTGCCCCATCCCTTCCTCTTCTTGGGCTTAACTTAATTTCAATTATGTCTATCTCCTCTCCTCCTCACCGCCCCCCCCCCCCCCCCCCCGCCCACCAAAAGGCATAAAAACAGGGAAGGGGGGTTAGGGACACTGCTTCACATGAAGTGTTAAGTAACTCCTTTCTCCCCACAAGAAACAACAGCTCGCATTCCTCCCCTGTTCCAGTCTGGGGTCCCCTCTACTGCCACAGTCCATTCTGACCTGCTCTGGCATAGGTCCTTTTTCCATGGGATGCATTCCATCCATAACACCTGCCCCAACACAGGCCTTGCAAACACCACAACCTCAGCTGAGCATATGTCTGCCCTAGCATGGGATCCTCCACGGGCTATAGGTGGATCTCTGCCCTTCTGTGGGCCTCAGTGGCAACAGAGACAGAGCTGGCTTTGCAATGGTCTTCACCGTGGCTTGCGGGGAAACCTTGGCCAGCAGCAACAGTACTCAAACCGCTGCTCATAGAATGATTGAATCAAAGGATAGCAGGGGTGGGAAATGACAATGTAAAGGCAAAATAATCCAAAATCGCTGCAAAGAACAGGAATGTATTAAATGAGAAAGGATTACTCGCTGGCCGTTCCCAGGGCATCTACAGCACCACAGACATTGGGGCTCCAGGCTTTCCCTGACGAACAGGGCTTAGACGTTCACCACCAGCTGAACCTGGGCGCCCACTGAAAAAAAACCCCGAAAAATCACGAACGTCGGACGATTGCTCCCACACCGAAAGTGCCAGCCAGTCAAGCTCTGGCAGCTCCTCAGCGGCCATTCACGGTGCATCTACAGCACCACAGACATCGGGGCTCCGGGCTTTCCCTGACCAACAGGGCTTCGACGTTTACCACTCGCTGCAGCTGGGCTCCCACTGAAATAAAACCCCGAAAAATCATGAACGTCGGACGATTGCTCCCACAACGAAAGTGCCAGCAACTAAAGCTCGTGCTGCTCCTCACCGGCCGTTGATGCCGCATCTACAGCACCACACACACTGGGACTCCGGGATTTCCCTGATGAACACCGCTTTGTCTTTTACCATCAACTGCACAGCAGATCGCTCTGAAGAAAACCGCTAAAAATCAGGAACGTCGGACCATAGCTCCCACACCAAAAGTGCCAGCAACTCAAGCTCTTGCTGCTACTCAGCGGCCGTTGACGCCGCATCTACACACCACAGACATTGGGGCTCCGGGCTTTCCCTGACAAACAGCGCTTCGACATTTCCCATCAACTGCACAGGGCCCCGTACTAAAAAAATAGCCTAAAAATCACGAACGTCGGACGATTGCTCCCACACCAAAAGTGCCAGCAACTCAAGCTCTTGCTGCTCCTCACCGGCCATTCATGCTGCAACTACAGCACCACAGACATCGGGGCTCCGGGCTTTCCCAGATGAACAGCGCTTCAGAGTTTAACATAAACTGCACAGGGGCAGCCAGTAAAAAATTTGCCCTGAAATGTGCGAACGTCAGACGATTGATCCCACACCAAAAAATCTCGGAGCCCCAATGTCTGTGGTGCTGTAGATGTGCTGCCAATGGCCTGTGAGGAGCGGCAAGAGCCTGAGTTGCTGGCACTTTCGGTGTGGGAGCAATCATCCAACGTTCATGATTTTTAGGTGATTTTTTTTCTGTGGGCGCTGCTGTGCAGTTGATGGTAGATGTCGAAGCGCTGTTCATCAAGGAAATCCCAGAGCCGCAATATCAGTGGTGCTGTAGGCACGCTGTGAATGGCCGTTGAGGACCAGCAAGAGCCTGAGTTGCTGGCACTTTTGGTGTGGGAGCAATCGTCCGACGTTCGTTACGTCTTCCTCTGGTGGCTTTCCAAAATCTTTGCCTTCTGGCCAGTCTGTAATTACTTCCAATATGCCTGGGCGATTGGGGTTTCCTATTCGGGCCCACTGTGTGAGCAGTGCAACCCACTTGCTCCATGTAGCATCCGTTGCATGATGCGCAGAGGGGACCCTTCCTTTGAACATCCAGCCCAGCACTGGCAGTCGGGGTGCCAAGAGGAGCTGTGCTTCAGTACCAATCACTTCTGAAGCAGCTCGAACTCCTTCGTATGCTGACAGGATTTCTTTTTCGGTTGGAGTATAGCAGGCTTCAGATCCTTTATATCCCCGGCTCCAAAACCCAAGGGGTCGACCACGGGTTTCCCCTGACTCACAAACCATGACTCGTAGACCATGAGGGCTCCGACATTTGCCACCATCTGAGCTTGGCAGCCCTTTGAGAATAAATCTTAAAAATTACGCACGTCAGACGATTGCTCCAACACCAGAAGTGCTGAAAGCACTTGCTACTCCTCACCGGCTCTTGCAACCACATCTTCAGGCCTAGAAACATTGGGGCTTGGGGCTTTCCTTGACCACTAGGATTCTGACATTTACCACCACCTACAGCTGGCCGCCCAGTCATCAAAAATCTTGAGAGTGAGACGTGAGACAACTGCTCCTACACTAAAGTGTCAGTTCTGAAAGCTCTTGCTGCTCCTAACTGGCTCTTTCTGCCACAATCTACATCGCCACAAACAATGGGGTAGTAGGCTTTTATGCACCACCAGGACTCCGGCATTTACAATGGAAACCATGCTAAGGCACATGGAGAGCAAGGAGGTGGTTGGTGACTGCCAACATGGCTTCACAAAGGGCAGATCGTGCCTGACCCATTTGGTGGCCTTCTATGACGGGGTGACGGCATCGGTGGACAAGGGACGAGCAACTGACATCATCTACCTGGACTTGTGCAAAGCTTTTGACACTGTCCCACATGACATCCTTCTCTCTAAACTAGAGAGACATGGGTTTGATGGACGGACCACTCGGTGGATAAGGAGTTGGCTGGATGGCCGCACTCAGAGAGTGGTGGTCAACGGCTCAATGTCCATGTGGAGACCGGTCACGAGTGGCATCCCTCAGGGGTCCGTGCTGGGCCCGGCCCTGTTCAACATCTTTGTCAGCGACATGGACAGTGGGGTAGGGTGCACCCTCAGCAAGTTCGCCGATGACACCAAGCTGTGTGGTGCCGTCGACACGCTGGAAGGGAGGGATGCCATCCAGAGGGACCTGGACAGGCTGGAGAGGTGGGCCCGTGCCAACCTCATGAAGTTCAAGCAGGCCAAGTGCAAGGTCCTGCACCTGGCTCATGGAAATCCCAGGCACAAATAGAGGCTGGGCGGGGAATGGATTGAGAGCAGCCCTAAGGAGAAGGACTTGGGAGTGCTGGTGGATGAGAAGCTTAACATGAGCAGGCAATGCGCCCTTGCGGCCCAGAAGGCCAACCGCATCCTGGGCTGCATCAAGAGGAGCGTGGCCAGCAGGTCGAGGGAGGTGATTCTCCCCCTCTACTCTGCCCTGGTGAGACCCCACCTGGAGTACTGTGTCCAGTTCTGGAGCCCCCAACACAAGAAGGACATGGACCAGTTGGAGAAGGTCCAGAGGAGGGCCACGAAGATGATAAAAGGGCTGGAGCACCTCTCTTATGAGGACAGGCTGAGAGAGTTGGGGCTGTTCAGCCTGGGGAAAAGAAGGCTCCGGGGAGACCTGATAGCGGTCTTCCAGTACCTCAAGGGGGCCTACAAGAAAGATGGGGAGAGGCTGTTTAGTAGGGCCTGTTGCAATAGGACGAGAGGTAATGGTTTTAAAATAGTGGGGGGTAGATTTAGATTAGAAATTAGGAAAAAATTTTTTACGATGCGAGTTATAGAACACTGGAACAGGTTTCCCAGAAAGGCGGTGGGGGCCCCATTCGTGGAAACGTTCAAGGCCAGGCTGGATGAGGCTCTGAGCAACCTGATCCAGTCAGGGATGTCCCTGCTCCTTGCAGGGGGGTTGGACTAGATGACCTTTGAAGGTCCCTTCCAACCCTAACCATTCTATGATTCTATAATCACTTAGAGCTTGCCGCCCAGTGACCAAAAATCTTTAAAATCATGACTGTTGGACGATAGATCCCACTGCAGAATTGGCAGCTCTGAAAGCTCTTGCTGCTCCTTACCGGCTCTTGCCAACGCATCTACAGGCCTGCAAACACAGGGCTCTGGGCTTTCATAGACCACCAGGACCGAATGTTTACCATCACCTAGAGCTGGCTGCCCAGTGAGAAAAAAATCTTTAAAATCACAAAGGTCGGATGACAAATCCCACACCAGAACTGCCAGCTCTGAAAGATCTTGCTGCTCCTCGCAGGGTCTTCCCACTTCATTTACATGCCTAGAAACAATGAGGATTCAGTCTTTCCTAGACCACTAGGACCACAATGTTTATTATCACCTAGAGCTGGCTGCCGAGACAGCAGAAAAAAAATCTTTAAAATCACAAACATCCGACGATGGCTCCAACATCAGAAGTGGCAGCTCTAACAGATCTTGCTGCTCCTCACCGCCTCTTCCACCACATCTCCAGGCCGAGAAACATTGGTACTCTGGGATTTTGTAGACCATAAGGACTCTGCCGTTTGCCACCACCTCAACACGGCAGCCCTCTGAGAATAAACCTTAAAAATCCCAAACACAATACAATACGAGATACAGTTTTTGGGGATAAAATGGCAAGATGGGCGTTGTCAGATTCCAATAGATATAGTCAACAAAATAACAGCTATGGCTGCACCGACTGACAAAAAGGAAACGCAAGCTTTCCTGGGCGTTGTGGGTTTCTGGAGGATGCATATTCCAAATTATAGTATGATTGTAAGCCCTCTGTATAAAGTCACCTGAAAGAAGAATGATTTTAAATGAGGCCCTGAACAACAGCAGGCTTTTGAACAAATTAAACAAGAAATTGTTCATGGCTCTTGGGCCAGTCCGGACAGGGCAAGAGGTAAGAAATGTGCTCTACACCGCAGCCGGGGAGAACGGCCCTACCTGGAGTCACTGGCAGAAAGCACCAGGGGAAACCCGTGGTCGACCCCTTGGGTTTTGGAGCCGGGGATATAAAGGATCTGAGGCCTGTTATACTCCAACCGAAAAAGAAGTCCTGTCAGCATACGAAGGAGTTCGAGCTGCTTCAGAAGTGATTGGTACTGAAGCACAGCTCATCCTGGCACCCCGACTGCCAGTGCTGGGCTGGATGTTCAAAGGAAGGGTCCCCTCTGCGCATCATGCAACGGATGCTACATGGAGCAAGTGGGTTGCACTGCTCACACAGTGGGCCCGAATAGGAAACCCCAATCGCCCAGGCATATTGGAAGTAATTACAGACTGGCCAGAAGGCAAAGATTTTGGAAAGCCACCAGAGGAAGACGTAACGCGTGCTGAAGAGGCGTCACCATATAACAACCTCCCAGAAAATGAGCAGCAGTGTGCCCTATTTACTGATGGGTCCTGTCGTATTGTAGGAAAACATGGGAAGTGGAAAGCTGCTGTGTGGAGTCCTACACGACGAGTTGCAGAAGCTGCTGAAGGCCAAGGTGAATCGAGCCAGTTTGCGGAGGTGAAGGCCATCCAGCTGGCTTTAAACATTGCTGAACGGGAAAAATGGCCTGCGCTCTATCTCTACACCAACTCATGGATGGTGGCAAACGCTCTGTGGGGATGGTTAAAGCAATGGAAGCAGAGCAACTGGCAGTGTAGGGGCAAACCTATCTGGGCTGCCACTCTGTGACAAGATATTGCTGCCCTGTTAGAGCATCTGGTTGTAAAAGTACGTCACGTAGATGCCCACGTACCCAAGAGTCGGGCCACTGAAGAACATCAAAACAACCAGTGAGTGGATCAAGCTGCTAAAATTGAAGTGGCTCAGGTGGATCTGGACTGGCAGCAGAAGGGTGAACTACTTTTAGCTCGGTGGGCCCATGATACCTCAGGCCATCAGGGAAGAGACGCAACATACAAATGGGCTCGTGATCGAGGGGTGGATTTAACCATGGACACTATTGCACAGGTTATCCTTGAATGTGAAATATGTGCTGCAATCAAACAAGCCAAGCGGTTAAAGCCTCTGTGGTATGGAGGACGATGGCTGAAGTATAAATATGGAGAGGCCTGGCAAATTGATTACATTACACTCCCACAAACTCGCCAAGGCAAGCGTATGTACTTACAACGGTGGAAGCAACCACTGGATGGCTGGAAACATATCCTGTGTCCCATGCCACTGCCCGAAACACCTTTCTTATGGTGACATGGCACTCCAGAAAGAATTGAATCAGACAATGGTACCCACTTCTGAAACAACCTCATAGACACCTGGGCCAAAGAGCACAGCATCGAGTGGGTATACCACATCCCCTATCATGCACCAGCCCCTGGAAAAATTGAAAGGTCTAATGGGCTGCTGAAAACGACACTGAAAGCAATGGGTGGTGGAACCTTCAAAAATTGGGATAAACATTTAGCAAAAGCCACTTGGCTAGTCAACCATCGGGGGTCCACCAATCGAGCTGGCCCTGCCCAATCTGAACTTCTACATACTGTAGAAGGGGATAAAGTCCCTGTGGTGCACGTAAGGAATATACTGGGGAAGACAGTCTGGGTCATTTCTCCCTTGGGCAGAGGCAAACCCATGCATGGGATTGCTTTTGCTCAAGGACCTGGGTGTACTTGGTGGGTAATGCAGGAGGATGGGAAAGTCCAATGTGTACCTCAAGGAGATCTAATTTTAGATGAAAAGAGCCAATAATTTGAAGTGCTTGATGTCGGTTACTATACAGTACTGTATGTCGTTATCCAGCTATTATATGTCGCTCCTTGCTTCTACCTGCTCCACGCCCTGAGAGACTTATGTTGTGTCAAAAGTATTATAGTAAAATCATCTATACCAACAAAGAATGAACTTTAATAAAACAGGAGCAATTGCAGCAGTGATGCAACCACAACTGGCTCTTGCTACTAGCACCTACCAACAGATCTTCAGCCTGCAGCCTATGAACTTGCTAAGTCACTCGCACCAGACAGACTACCTGAGGAAACACTGTGTTTTCTGTCCTACGCTGAGAGACTGTTATGACAGATGGAGCCCGAAGTTATGGACTGGATAAACTCAACAGACCTGTTGAAGGGATGGTGCGACGGACCAAGGAGTTGGTACATCTGTGTGTATGCATACAAGTAGATCAAAGGAAGAAACAGTTGATGATTGATTGGAAAGTGTAGGATCTGGGCATGATGTAGATGGTATGGAATAAGGGGTGGATAATGTCCTGGTTCTGGCTAGGGTAGAGTTAGTATTCACCTGAGCTGAGTGGAGAACTGAAGCTGGCAGCCCCTATGGCTGGGATAGTTAACTAATTAGCTAACAGCTGGGGTTCATTTACCCAAATTAGCCAAAGGGCTGTTCCATCCCATCTGACATCATGCTCAGTATGTAAGTGAGGAGGGTGGTGAAGGGAGCCTCCTGCTATGTGGAAGAAACTAGGTGTGGAGATTTGTTGTAAGCCATTATACTATATTTGTATTGCATCACTGTTTTGTTTTCTTCTGTCATTACTGTTAAATTTACTTTTTGTTCAATCTCAACCCACATGTTTGGTTTTTTTCCTGGTTTTCTTTTGTTTACCAAATCTCCCCCTGTTCTCTTGGAGGGGGGGGGGGGAGTGAGAGAGAGACTGCGTAGTCTGGTCCCGATCGGGGCTGAACTACAACAATTCTTTAAGTGCATACATATATAGTTGTGATTAACTTATTGTCCCCTATATCAATCCCCCCTTTTTATCACACTAAGTAAATTCTTTTACTTAAACAGTTTCCCTGAATGATATGAAGCATCATACATGGTTTTGTTTAGTGACGGGGGGGCCTAAGGTGGTAGCTTCTGTAGGAAACTGCTAGAAGTCGCTCCCCTTTGTTCAGTGGACTCGGCCGGGCCTAGAGCGGACCCGCTGCTGGCCAAGGCCGAGCCAATTGGTAGCAGAATGTCCCGTGATAACGCCTCTGTGATAACGTATTTAAATAGGGGGAAACAGAAGAAAAAAAGGGAGAGATGTGAAGCAGCTGAGCGGGGGGCAGAGGCACAGAGGGGGAGGCGCAGGCCTTATGGGCCTTGCAGGCCTCACCCTCTGGCCTCTCGCCAAGCGGCTGACTGGGCCCGAATTGGTCCGGCCTGGCTGCAGGAAGTGGAGAGGAGAGGAGAAGTGAATAAGATGTAAAAAGGATCCTGAAAGACATCTGCCAGCCTGTTGTGAGGAACGGCTGCAGATGCCAAGGTCAGTTCAGAAGGAGTGGGAGGAGTAATGTGGCTCCTGGCCAAGATTCCCCTGCAGCCTGTGGTGACGACCATGGTGGAGCAGGTTGTCCCCCTGCAGCCCATGGAGGTCCACGGAGGAGCAGAGATCCACCTGCAGCCCATGAAGGATCCCGTACTGGGGGAGGTGGATGCCTGAAGGCAGCTGTGGCCCATGGAGGGCCCGCTGGGACAGCTGTTCTAGAGGGACTGCACCCCGTGGAAGAGATGACCCACGCCGGAGCAGTTTCAGGAAGGACTGTGGCGTACGGGTGGGACCCCACAACAGAGCAGGGGAGGAATGTGAGTTCTTCCCCCAACCATGAAGCAGCGGCGTAAAACAACGCGTGATGAACTGACCGCAATCCCCATTCCCTCTTCCCCCTCCTGTGCCACTCGGGGGGGGGAAGGTAGTAGAGATAATGTTAAGCTTGGGAAGAGGGAGGGGTGGAGGGAGGTTATCTTGTTCTCTGTCTCATTATCTTGCTGTTTGTAGTAATAAATGAATAGTTTTCCCCAAGAGGAGTCTGTTTTGCCCGTGATGGTAACTTTAAGGATTTCTCCCTGTCCTTATCTCAAACCTCGAGCCGTTTTTCCTTACGTTATCTCCCCCTGTTCTCTCGGAGGGTGGGAGGAGTGAGAGAGAGACTGCGTAGTCTGGTCCTGATCGGGGCTGAACTACGACAGTGTTACTTTCTTAAACATTCTCCAAACCCATAGGTACAGCACAATAGTTAATATTAATAAAACTCCTAAGCTAATCAATAAGATCACAACGGGGCGCACCATAGTATTAAGGATCCCTGTTGCCTCTGTCCCAGCCCCACTCATGCCCTGAGTACATTTCCATTTTGTGCATAACCACAGTGGCCAAGTTTAAGCCCGACCGTTTAAAAGGTGGTCCCATGCTTCCTGTAAACCCAAGGGAGGCGTGAGACCACGGCCATTTGGTGTCCTTTTGATTACAAGTTAGTGGTAAGATGCAGGAAAATATTGTAAGCCCAATCACAATTCCAATTAAACAATTGGTCATTTTAGGATTTAGTTGGTCTAGTGGATTAGTACAGCTACTTCTGTAGATAATGTACTGCCTTTGGTGACCTGCTAAAATGGGTTTTATATTTCCTATAATAAAATGACAAATAAGATATAAACTGCACCGATGACAGATTTGGGCGAGATTAGTTACTGGCTGGTCCCGGTTTCTTTGTCCGGTATCGTTTGCTGTGGTGTCCCTCCGGTTCACTACTGCACTGTTCCCGCCCTTATCCGTTCGAACGAGTTTAAGTCTCAAGTCTTCATTGTTGTCTGGAGTTACTTTCCACAAGGTTGCAGAGGCTCTCTTGATCCGAGTATGGTGTATCCAGGAGTTCTGTCCCTTTACCTTAATTGCCGTGTAGGTGGAGAGGAGGACTTGAAAAGGTCCGGCCCACTGTGGTTCCAGAGTTTTTTCTGTAAGAGACTTAACATATACATAGTCCCCTGGTTGTATATCGTGAACAGGCCCATCCAGACCCCTACGACGTGTTCCCATTGCATGTTTTTCAATTCTTTTTAATTGTTTGTTTAGTGCCACCATATAGGAGGTCATTATTTCTTCACCAATTTGTGAAGACGTTCCCTTTTGTACCCCATAGGGTCATCCATATAGAATTTCGAATGGACTAAGCCCTTCTCTTGCTCTTGGTCTGGTTCATATTCGTATAAGAGCTAATGGTAAAGTTAGATTAGTTTCCTGACCCAACTTGACAATCTGTTGTTTGATTGGGTGATTCATTTTCTCCACCTGGCCACTTGATTGTGGTCGGTAAGAGGTATGTAATTGCCACTCTATCCCTAGATGGTGGCTAATTGCTTGTACTATTCTGGACACAAAATGTGGTCCTCTATCCGAGGACATTACTGCTGGGACTCCAAACCTAGGTACTATTTCCTGGAGCAGTATTTTGGTTACTTCCCAGGCTTTAGCAGTTCCGCACGGGAAAGCTTCCGGCCAGCCTGAAAAGGTATCTGTAAGTACTAATAAGTATCGATACCCCCCTTTTCTAGGGAGTTCTGAGAAATCAATCTGCCAACGTTGTCCCGGACCATTCCCCTTTCCGATTTTTTCAAGTTTTGGCCCTTTTACAACTTTAGGATTAGTCTGGAGACAAAGATCACATTGTTGAGTTACTTGTCTAACGGTAGTGTCTAAGTTTCGCGCTATTACGTTCCTGATGAGATCTTTATATAGGGCTTCTGCCCCTCCCTCCCCCCAGTGTCTTTTTCTATGTTCTTCTCGGACTACTGACCATATCATGTAGGAGGGAATTACTACCCTCCCGTGTGAGGGGTAGTAATTGGCCCACCCTTCCTCATTATATGACCCCTTTAGATCATTAATAAGTTTGCCGACTTCCTTTGTGTATTCTGGTTTACCTTCTAGAAATACCTGTCCATCAGGTATTAGCGCACCCTCTACCTTGATTGTTTCTCTAGCTGCTTGTTTTGCTTCCCTATCTGCCAGCTCATTTCCTCTTTCCAATTCTGTGCTCACTTTCTGGTGTGCTTTAATATGCATAATTGCCACCTTTTTGGGAAGCTGGACTGCATTCAGGATTTTCAAAATCCCTTCTGCGTGTTTGATGGTTTTTCCATGAGAATTTAACAGTCCTCTTGCCTTCCATATTGCTCCATGGGCATGTACCACCCCAAAGGCATATTTAGGGTCAGTCCAAATGTTTACAGTCCTTCCCTGGGCTCTCTCCAGGGCTCAGGTAAGGGCTATGATCTCGGCCTTTTGGGCTGAGACGTCGGCTGATAGTGGCCTGGACTCTATCACCTTTTCAAAAGTGGTAACAGCATATCCGGAATGTCGCCTTCCATTTAACATATAGCTGCTTCCATCGGTGAACCAATGTTCGGCTCCATCGACAGGGACATCTTTAAGATCCGTTCGACTAGAATACATGGTTTCAATTGTTTCCACGCAGTCATGACTCACCGGCTCCCCGATGTTCCCATCAAGGAATGAGGCCGGATTGATGATGTTTGTGGTCACGATTTCAACATCATCCTGTTCAACCATTATAGCTTGATATTTCAGGAACCTTTGTGGGGAAAGCCAATGCCCTCCTTTTGCTTCAAAGACCGCAGATACAGTCTGGGAAACTAGGACAGTCATTTTCTGGCCTAGAGTGAACTTTCAGGCTTCTTGAATGTTTAGAATGACAGCTGCTACTGCTCTCAGACAGCTGGGCCACTGTCGTAGTTCAGCCCCGATCGGGACCAGACTACACAGTCTCTCTCTCGCTCCCCCCACCCTCCGAGAGAATAGGAGGAGATGATATAAGAAAAACGGCTCGAGGTTTGAGATAAGGACGGGGAGAAATTTGTAAAGTTACCGTTACAGGCAAAACAGACTCGACTTGGGGAAAAACACTCATTTATTTCTAAAACTAGCAGGAGAATGAGACAGGGAACAAGATAAGCTCCCCCCACCCCTCCCTCTTCCCGGGCTTAACATTATCTCTACTACCTCCCCTCCCGAGCGGCATGGAGGGGGGAAAAGGGAATGGAGGTCACAGTCAGTTCATCACGCGTTGTTTTACACCTCTGTGTCATCGTCGGGGGAAGAACTCCTTGCATTCCTCCTCTGCTCCTTAGTGGGGTCCCTCCCACGGGCCACAGTCCTTCGTGAAACTGCTCCGGCGTGGGTCATCTCTTCCACGGGGTGCAGTCCCTCTAGAACAGCTGTCCCAGCGGGCCCTCCATGGGCCACAGACTCCTTCAGGCCTCTACCTGTTCCGGCGTGGCGTCCTCCACAGGCTGCAGGTGGATCTCTGCCCCTCCGTGGACCTCCATGGGCTGCAGGGGGACAACCTGCTCCACCATGGTCGTCACCACGAGTTGCAGAGGAATCTTGGCCAGGAGCTGCGTTACTCCTCCCCCTCCTCCTTCACTGACCTTGGCGTCTGCAGCCGTTCCTCACAACAGGCTGGCAGACGCCTCTCAGGATCCTTTTTACATCTTATTCACTTCAACCGCTCATCTGCTCTCCACTTCTTGCAGCCAGGCCGGGCCGAGTTGGGCCCAGTCGGCTGCCCGGCGGGAGGCCAGAGGGTGAGGCCTGCAAGGCCCACGAGGCTCGCGCTTCCCCCTCTCTGCCCCCCGCTCAGCTGCTTCACATCTCTCCCTTTTTTTTTTTTCTGTTTCCCCCTATTTAAATACGTTATCACAGAGGCATTATCATGGGACATTCTGCTACCAATTGGCTTGGCCTTGGCCAGCAGCGGGTCCGCTCTAGGCCCGGCCGAGTCCACTGAACAAAGGGGAGCGACTTCTAGCAGTTTCCTACAGAAGCTACCACCTTAGGCCCCCCTCACTAACAAAACCATGTATGATGCTTCATATCATTCAGGGAAACTGTTTAAGTAAAAGAATTTACTTAGTGTGATAAAAAGGGGGGATTGATATAGGGGACAATAAGTTAATCACAACTATATATGTATGCACTTAAAGAATTGTTGTAGTTCAGCCCCGATCGGGACCAGACTACGCAGTCTCTCTCTCACTCCCCCCCCCACCCTCCAAGAGAACAGGGGGAGATTTGGTAAACAAAAGAAAACCAGGAAAAAAACCAAACCCGTGGGTTGAGATTGAACAAAAAGTAAATTTAACAGTAATGACAGAAGAAAACAAAACAGTGATGCAATACAAATATAGTATAATGGCTTACAACAAATCTCCACACCTAGTTTCTTCCACGTAGCAGGAGGCTCCTTTCACCACCCTCCTCACTTACATACTGAGCCCCAGCAGTTAGCTAATTAGTTAACTATCCCAGCCATAGGGGCTACCAGCTTCAGTACTCCACCCAGCTCAGGTAAATAGTAACTCTATCCTAGCCAGAACCAGACAAGAATACAGTTATAAAACATAGTCACGTACCCATATAGCTTAGAGAAACGATTAATGGAAGAGGAAGTCTGTTGTTTTTTCTTTTCCTGACGAAGGACTCATTTGTAAGGAGTGAGAAACAGTCCCTACTGCTCAGTGGGAAAAAATCTTAAAAATCCTGAACCTTTTGTTACATGGTGACCAGCTCTGAATACCCTTGCTGCTCCTCACCGGCTCTTGCTACCACACATACAGGCTCCAAACTCTGGGGCTCCGGGCTTTCCTAGACCACCAGGACAGGGTGGTAAAGATCTACAGGCGTAAAAAAAATCTACAGGCCAGGAAGCATTGGGGCTCCGGGATTTCCTAGACCACCAGGACTCCGACGTTTAACACCAGCTCGAGCTGTCCGCCTAGTGTTAAACCACAGCTTAAAAATGGTGAATGTCAGACAGCTGCTCCCACACCAGAAGTGTCAGCTCTGGAAGGTCTTGCTGCTTCTCACCAGCTCTAGGCACCACATCTACAGGCTCACAAACATTGGGGATCCGGCATTTCCTGGGACACCAGGACTCCGACGTCTACCATCACCTCAACTCAGCAGTCCCTTTTGAAAAAAATCTTAAAAATCACAAACGTCGGAAGACTGCTCCCACACCAGAAGTGACATTTCTGAAAGCTCTTGCTTCTCCTGCCCGGCTCTTGCCACCGCATCTACAGGCTCACAAATATTGGGACTGCGAGATTTCCTAGAACACCAGCACTCCAACGTTTACCACGGTGTACTTATGGCCGCCCAGTGAAAACACTCTTATATATCATGAACGTTGGATGATAGATCCCACACCAGAAGTGCCAGCTCTGAAAACCCCTCAGTGGCTCTTGCCACCGCATCTAACAGCCCAGCAACACTGGGGCTCCGTTCTTTCCTAGACAATCAGGACTCTGACTTTTGCCACGATGTACACCAGTAAACTTTCAGAGGTGGCACTTTTGGTGTTGGAGCAATCGTCTGAGTTCGTGATTTTTAAGATTTATTTCTCACTGTGCAGCAGCTCTAGGTGATGGTAAGTGTCAGAGTCCTGCTGGTGGAGGAAAGCCGAGAGACTCAATGTTTCTGAGCCTGTAGATGTGGTGGGAAGAGTCGGTGAGGAGCAGCAAGAACTTTTAGAGCAGGCACTTCCGGTGTTGGAGTACTTGTCTGACTGCCTTCTGCGCGGCTGCTTCCAAGTTGACGGTAACTGCCAGCGTGCTAGCTGTGTAGGACAGTGAAGAGGCTGACGCGTGTGTGTCCGTAGAGCTGCTAGAAAGCGCACGTGAAGAGCAGGAAGGGCTTTCAGAGCAGCCGGTTCTCGTCTTGGACAGTCGCCACACATCCGCACTTTTAGTGCCTCAGAACCGCGGACAGCTTGCAAAACACGGCTGTAACTGTCCCAGCGCAAGCTGTTCAGGAAAGCACAGAAACGCGATGTTCGCGTGCTTTTAGCGCTGCTCGCAAGAAGCCTCCGGAGCAGGCACTTCTCGTGCAGAAACAACCGTGCCTGCTACGATCTTTCCTAGCCTCTTTTCCTCCGGGCAGCCGGCTTGAGCTGATGTGAAGTGTTGGTGGGCAAATCACCCAGAGAAGAGTCGCAATGCTTCTGGGCTGTTAGCAAGAGCTTTCCTTGCTGACCCTTTTCACGTGGGAGATTAGCTGGACATTTGCCGGTTTAGTGCCTTGTTTCTTCTGCGCAGCTTGCACAAAGCTCATTGCGGCTTTCGCGGTTCGAGTTGTGCATCGCCGGAGCTCTGCGGGAAAGAGCGAGAGAAGAGCCGCGAAAGCTCCGAGTGCGGCCAGCTCGCGTGTAGCCGCGAATGTGCGCTGTTCGCCGGTTGCAGGGCGACTGCCTTCTGCGCGGCTGGTTCCAAGTTGACGGTAACTGCCAGCGTGCTAGCTGTGTAGGACAGTGAAGAGGCTGACGCGTGTGTGTCCGTAGAGCTGCTAGAAAGCGTACGTGAAGAGCAGGAAGGGCTTTCACAGCAGCCGGCTCTCGTCTTGGACAGTCGCCACACATCCGCACTTTTAGTGCCTCAGAACCGCGGACAGCTTGCAAAACACGGCTGTAACTGTCCCAGCGCAAGCTGTTCAGGAAAGCACAGAAACGCGATGTTCGCGTGCTTTCAGCGCTGCTCGCAAGAAGCCTCCGGAGCAGGCACTTCTCGTGCAGCAACAACCGTGCCTGCTACGATCTTTCCTAGCCTCTTTTCCTCCGGGCAGCCGGCTTTAGCTGATGTGAAGTGTTGGTGGGCAAATCATCCAGAGAAGAGTCGCAATGCTTCTGGGCTGTTAGCAAGAGCGAGTGAAGAGCAGCAAGAGCTTTCCTTGCTGGCCCTTTTCACGTGGGAGATTAGCTGGACATTTGCCGGTTTAGTGCCTTGTTTCTTCTGCGCAGCTTGCACAAAGCTCATTGCGGCTTTCGCGGTTCAAGTTGTGCATCCCGGACAGCTTAGAAAACACGGCTGTAACTGTCCCAGCGCAAGCTGTTCAGGAAAGCACAGAAACGCGATGTTCGCGTGCTTTTAGCGCTGCTCGCAAGAAACCTCCGGAGCAGGCACTTCTCGTGCGGCAACAACCGTGCCTGCTACGATCTTTCCTAGCCTCTTTTCCTCCGGGCAGCCGGTTGAGCTGATGTGAAGTGTTGGTGGGCAAATCATCCAGAGAAGCGTCGCAATGCTTCTGGGCTGTTAGCAAGAGCTTTCCTTGCTGAGCCTTTTCACGTTGGAGATTAGCTGGACATTTGCCGGTTTAGTGCCTTGTTTCTTCTGCGCAGCTTGCACAAAGCTCATTGCGGCTTTCGCGGTTCGAGTTGTGCATCGCCGGAGCTCTGCGGGAAAGAGCGAGAGAAGAGCCGCGAAAGCTCCGAGTGCGGCCAGCTCGCGTGTAGCCGCGAATGTGCGCTGTTCGCCGGTTGGAGGGCGACTGCCTTCTGCGCGGCTGGTTCCAAGTTGACGGTAACTGCCAGCGTGCTAGCTGTGTAGGACAGTGAAGAGGCTGACGCGTGTGTGTCCGTAGAGCTGCTAGAAAGCGTACGTGAAGAGCAGGAAGGGCTTTCAGAGCAGCCGGTTCTCGTCTTGGACAGTCGCCACACATCCGCACTTTTAGTGCCTCAGAACCGCGGACAGCTTGCAAAACACGGCTGTAACTGTCCCAGCGCAAGCTGTTCAGGAAAGCACAGAAACGCGATGTTCGCGTGCTTTTAGCGCTGCTCGCAAGAAGCCTCCGGAGCAGGCACTTCTCGTGCGGCAACAACCGTGCCTGCTACGATCTTTCCTAGCCTCTTTTGGGCAAATCATCCAGAGAAGTGTCGCAATGCTTCTGGGCTGTTAGCAAGAGCGAGTGAAGAGCAGCAAGAGCTTTCCTTGCTGACCCTTTTCACGTGGGAGAGTAGCTGGACATTTGCCGGTTTAGTGCCTTGTTTCTTCTGCGCAGCTTGCACAAAGCTCATTGCGGCTTTCGCGGTTCGAGTTGTGCATCGCCGGAGCTCTGCGGGAAAGAGCGAGAGAAGAGCCGCGAAAGCTCCGAGTGCGGCCAGCTCGCGTGTAGCCGCGAATGTGCGCTGTTCGCCGGTTGCAGGGCGACTGCCTTCTGCGCGGCTGCTTCCAAGCTGACGGTAACTGCCAGCGTGCTAGCTGTGTAGGACAGTGAAGAGGCTGACGTGTGTGTGTCGGTAGAGCTGCTAGAAAGCGTACGTGACGAGCAGGAAGGGCTTTCAGAGCAGCCGGTTCTCGTCTTGGACAGTCGCCACACATCCGCACTTTTAGTGCCTCAGAACCCCGGACAGCTTGCAAAACACGGCTGTAACTGTCCCAGCGCAAGCTGTTCAGGAAAGCACAGAAACGCGATGTTCGCGTGCTTTTAGCGCTGCTCGCAAGAAGCCTCCGGAGCAGGCACTTCTCGTGCAGCAACAACCGTGCCTGCTACGATCTTTCCTAGCCTCTTTTCCTCCGGGCAGCCGGCTTGAGCTGATGTGAAGTGTTGGTGGGCAAATCATCCAGAGAAGAGTCGCAATGCTTCTGGGCTGTTAGCAAGAGCTTTCCTTGCTGACCCTTTTCACGTTGGAGATTAGCTGGACATTTGCCGGTTTAGTGCCTTGTTTCTTCTGCGCAGCTTGCACAAAGCTCATTGCGGCTTTCGCGGTTCGAGTTGTGCATCCCGGACAGCTTAGAAAACACAGCTGTAACTGTCCCAGCGCAAGCTGTTCAGGAAAGCACAGAAACGCGATGTTCGCGTGCTTTTAGCGCTGCTCGCAAGAAGCCTCCGGAGCAGGCACTTCTCGTGCGGCAACAACCGTGCCTGCTACGATCTTTCCTAGCCTCTTTTCCTCCGGGCAGCCGGCTTGAGCTGATGTGAAGTGTTGGTGGGCAAATCATCCAGAGAAGAGTCGCAATGCTTCTGGGCTGTTAGCAAGAGCTTTCCTTGCTGAGCCTTTTCACGTTGGAGATTAGCTGGACATTTGCCGGTTTAGTGCCTTGTTTCTTCTGCGCAGCTTGCACAAAGCTCATTGCGGCTTTCGCGGTTCGAGTTGTGCATCGCCGGAGCTCTGCGGGAAAGAGCGAGAGAAGAGCCGCGAAAGCTCCGAGTGCGGCCAGCTCGCGTGTAGCCGCGATGATGCGCTGTTCGCCGGTTGGAGGGCGACTGCCTTCTGCGCGGCTGGTTCCAAGTTGACGGTAACTGCCAGCGTGCTAGCTGTGTAGGACAGTGAAGAGGCTGACGCGTGTGTGTCCGTAGAGCTGCTAGAAAGCGTACGTGAAGAGCAGGAAGGGCTTTCAGAGCAGCCGGTTCTCGTCTTGGACAGTCGCCACACATCCGCACTTTTAGTGCCTCAGAACCGCGGACAGCTTAGAAAACACGGCTGTAACTGTCCCAGCGCAAGCTGTTCAGGAAAGCACAGAAATGCGATGTTCGCGTGCTTTTAGCGCTGCTCGCAAGAAGCCTCCGGAGCAGGCACTTCTCGTGCGGCAACAACCGTGCCTGCTACGATCTTTCCTAGCCTCTTTTCCTCCGGGCAGCCGGCTTGAGCTGATGTGAAGTGTTGGTGGGCAAATCATCCAGAGAAGAGTCGCAATGCTTCTGGGCTGTTAGCAAAAGCTTTCCTTGCTGACCCTTTTCACGTTGGAGATTAGCTGGACATTTGCCGGTTTAGTGCCTTGTTTCTTCTGCGCAGCTTGCACAAAGCTCATTGCGGCTTTCGCGGTTCGAGTTGTGCATCGCCGGAGCTCTGCGGGAAAGAGCGAGAGAAGAGCCGCGAAAGCTCCGAGTGCGGCCAGCTCGCGTGTAGCCGCGAATGTGCGCTGTTCGCCGGTTGCAGGGCGACTGCCTTCTGCGCGGCTGCTTCCAAGTTGACGGTAACTGCCAGCGTGCTAGCTGTGTAGGACAGTGAAGAGGCTGACGCGTGTGTGTCCGTAGAGCTGCTAGAAAGCGCACGTGAAGAGCAGGAAGGGCTTTCAGAGCAGCCGGTTCTCGTCTTGGACAGTCGCCACACATCCGCACTTTTAGTGCCTCAGAACCGCGGACAGCTTGCAAAACACGGCTGTAACTGTCCCAGCGCAAGCTGTTCAGGAAAGCACAGAAACGCGATGTTCGCGTGCTTTTAGCGCTGCTCGCAAGAAGCCTCCGGAGCAGGCACTTCTCGTGCGGCAACAACCGTGCCTGCTACGATCTTTCCTAGCCTCTTTTGGGCAAATCATCCAGAGAAGGGTCGCAATGCTTCTGGGCTGTTAGCAAGAGCGAGTGAAGAGCAGCAAGAGCTTTCCTTGCTGACCCTTTTCACGTGGGAGAGTAGCTGGACATTTGCCGGTTTAGTGCCTTGTTTCTTCTGCGCAGCTTGCACAAAGCTCATTGCGGCTTTCGCGGTTCGAGTTGTGCATCGCCGGAGCTCTGCGGGAAAGAGCGAGAGAAGAGCCGCGAAAGCTCCGGGTGCGGCCAGCTCGCGTGTAGCCGCGAATGTGCGCTGTTCGCCGGTTGCAGGGCGACTGCCTTCTGCGCGGCTGCTTCCAAGTTGACGGTAAGTGCCAGCGTGCTAGCTGTGTAGGACAGTGAAGAGGCTGACGCGTGTGTGTCCGTAGAGCTGCTAGAAAGCGCACGTGAAGAGCAGTAAGGGCTTTCAGAGCAGCCGGTTCTCGTCTTGGACAGTCGCCACACATCCGCACTTTTAGTGCCTCAGAACCCCGGACAGCTTGCAAAACACGGCTGTAACTGTCCCAGCGCAAGCTGTTCAGGAAAGCACAGAAACGCGATGTTCGCGTGCTTTTAGCGCTGCTCGCAAGAAGCCTCCGGAGCAGGCACTTCTCGTGCAGCAACAACCGTGCCTGCTACGATCTTTCCTAGCCTCTTTTCCTCCGGGCAGCCGGCTTGAGCTGATGTGAAGTGTTGGTGGGCAAATCACCCAGAGAAGCGTCGCAATGCTTCTGGGCTGTTAGCACGAGCTTTCCTTGCTGAGCCTTTTCACGTTGGAGATTAGCTGGACATTTGCCGGTTTAGTGCCTTGTTTCTTCTGCGCAGCTTGCACAAAGCTCATTGCGGCTTTCGCGGTTCGAGTTGTGCATCGCCGGAGCTCTGCGAGAAAGAGCGAGAGAAGAGCCGCGAAAGCTCCGAGTGCGGCCAGCTCGCGTGTAGCCGCGAATGTGCGCTGTTCGCCGGTTGGAGGGCGACTGCCTTCTGCGCGGCTGGTTCCAAGTTGACGGTAACTGCCAGCGTGCTAGCTGTGTAGGACAGTGAAGAGGCTGACGCGTGTGTGTCCGTAGAGCTGCTAGAAAGCGTACGTGAAGAGCAGGAAGGGCTTTCAGAGCAGCCGGTTCTCGTCTTGGACAGTCGCCACACATCCGCACTTTTAGTGCCTCAGAACCGCGGACAGCTTGCAAAACACGGCTGTAACTGTCCCAGCGCAAGCTGTTCAGGAAAGCACAGAAACGCGATGTTCGCGTGCTTTTAGCGCTGCTCGCAAGAAGCCTCCGGAGCAGGCACTTCTCGTGCGGCAACAACCGTGCCTGCTACGATCTTTCCTAGCCTCTTTTCCTCCGGGCAGCCGGTTGAGCTGATGTGAAGTGTTGGTGGGCAAATCATCCAGAGAAGAGTCGCAATGCTTCTGGGCTGTTAGCAAGAGCGAGTGAAGAGCAGCAAGAGCTTTCCTTGCTGACTCTTTTCACGTTGGAGATTAGCTGGACATTTGCCGGTTTAGTGCCTTGTTTCTTCTGCGCAGCTTGCACAAAGCTCATTGCGGCTTTCGCGGTTCGAGTTGTGCATCGCCGGAGCTCTGCGAGAAAGAGCGAGAGAAGAGCCGCGAAAGCTCCGGGTGCGGCCAGCTCGCGTGTAGCCGCGAATGTGCGCTGTTCGCCGGTTGGAGGGCGACTGCCTTCTGCGCGGCTGGTTCCAAGTTGACGGTAACTGCCAGCGTGCTAGCTGTGTAGGACAGTGAAGAGGCTGACGCGTGTGTGTCCGTAGAGCTGCTAGAAAGCGTACGTGAAGAGCAGGAAGGGCTTTCAGAGCAGCCGGTTCTCGTCTTGGACAGTCGCCACACATCCGCACTTTTAGTGCCTCAGAACCCCGGACAGCTTGCAAAACACGGCTGTAACTGTCCCAGCGCAAGCTGTTCAGGAAAGCACAGAAACGCGATGTTCGCGTGCTTTTAGCGCTGCTCGCAAGAAGCCTCCGGAGCAGGCACTTCTCGTGCGGCAACAACCGTGCCTGCTACGATCTTTCCTAGCCTCTTCTCCTCCGGGCAGCCGGCTTGAGCTGATGTGAAGTGTTGGTGGGCAAATCATCCAGAGAAGCGTCGCAATGCTTCTGGGCTGTTAGCAAGAGCTTTCCTTGCTGAGCCTTTTCACGTTGGAGATTAGCTGGACATTTGCCGGTTTAGTGCCTTGTTTCTTCTGCGCAGCTTGCACAAAGCTCATTGCGGCTTTCGCGGTTCGAGTTGTGCATCCCGGACAGCTTAGAAAAAACGGCTGTAACTGTCCCAGCGCAAGCTGTTCAGGAAAGCACAGAAATGCGATGTTCGCGTGCTTTTAGCGCTGCTCGCAAGAAACCTCCGGAGCAGGCACTTCTCGTGCGGCAACAACCGTGCCTGCTACGATCTTTCCTAGCCTCTTTTCCTCCGGGCAGCCGGCTTGAGCTGATGTGAAGTGTTGGTGGGCAAATCATCCAGAGAAGCGTCGCAATGCTTCTGGGCTGTTAGCAAGAGCTTTCCTTGCTGACCCTTTTCACGTGGGAGATTAGCTGGACATTTGCCGGTTTAGTGCCTTGTTTCTTCTGCGCAGCTTGCACAAAGCTCATTGCGGCTTTCGCGGTTCGAGTTGTGCATCGCCGGAGCTCTGCGGGAAAGAGCGAGAGAAGAGCCGCGAAAGCTCCGAGTGCGGCCAGCTCGCGTGTAGCCGCGAATGTGCGCTGTTCGCCGGTTGCAGGGCGACTGCCTTCTGCGCGGCTGCTTCCAAGTTGACGGTAAGTGCCAGCGTGCTAGCTGTGTAGGACAGTGAAGAGGCTGACGCGTGTGTGTCCGTAGAGCTGCTAGAAAGCGTAGGTGAAGAGCAGGAAGGGCTTTCAGAGCAGCCGGTTCTCGTCTTGGACAGTCGCCACACATCCGCACTTTTAGTGCCTCAGAACCGCGGACAGCTTGCAAAACACGGCTGTAACTGTCCCAGCGCAAGCTGTTCAGGAAAGCACAGAAACGCGATGTTCGCGTGCTTTTAGCGCTGCTCGCAAGAAGCCTCCGGAGCAGGCACTTCTCGTGCGGCAACAACCGTGCCTGCTACGATCTTTCCTAGCCTCTTTTCCTCCGGGCAGCCGGCTTGAGCTGATGTGAAGTGTTGGTGGGCAAATCATCCAGAGAAGAGTCGCAATGCTTCTGGGCTGTTAGCAAGAGCTTTCCTTGCTGACCCTTTTCACGTTGGAGATTAGCTGGACATTTGCCGGTTTAGTGCCTTGTTTCTTCTGCGCAGCTTGCACAAAGCTCATTGCGGCTTTCGCGGTTCGAGTTGTGCATCCCGGACAGCTTAGAAAACACGGCTGTAACTGTCCCAGCGCAAGCTGTTCAGGAAAGCACAGAAACGCGATGTTCGCGTGCTTTTAGCGCTGCTCGCAAGAAGCCTCCGGAGCAGGCACTTCTCGTGCGGCAACAACCGTGCCTGCTACGATCTTTCCTAGCCTCTTTTCCTCCGGGCAGCCGGCTTGAGCTGATGTGAAGTGTTGGTGTGCAAATCATCCAGAGAAGAGTCGCAATGCTTCTGGGCTGTTAGCAAGAGCGAGTGAAGAGCAGAAAGAGCTTTCCTTGCTGACCCTTTTCACGTTGGAGATTAGCTGGACATTTGCCGGTTTAGTGCCTTGTTTCTTCTGCGCAGCTTGCACAAAGCTCATTGCGGCTTTCGCGGTTCGAGTTGTGCATCGCCGGAGCTCTGCGGGAAAGAGCGAGAGAAGAGCCGCGAAAGCTCCGGGTGCGGCCAGCTCGCGTGTAGCCGCGATGATGCGCTGTTCGCCGGTTGCAGGGCGACTGCCTTCTGCGCGGCTGGTTCCAAGTTGACGGTAACTGCCAGCGTGCTAGCTGTGTAGGACAGTGAAGAGGCTGACGTGTGTGTGTCCGTAGAGCTGCTAGAAAGCGTACGTGAAGAGCAGGAAGGGCTTTCAGAGCAGCCGGTTCTCGTCTTGGACAGTCGCCACACATCCGCACTTTTAGTGCCTCAGAACCGCGGACAGCTTGCAAAACACGGCTGTAACTGTCCCAGCGCAAGCTGTTCAGGAAAGCACAGAAACGCGATGTTCGCGTGCTTTTAGCGCTGCTCGCAAGAAGCCTCCGGAGCAGGCACTTCTCGTGCGGCAACAACCGTGCCTGCTACGATCTTTCCTAGCCTCTTTTCCTCCGGGCAGCCGGCTTGAGCTGATGTGAAGTGTTGGTGGGCAAATCATCCAGAGAAGAGTCGCAATGCTTCTGGGCTGTTAGCAAGAGCTTTCCTTGCTGACCCTTTTCACGTTGGAGATTAGCTGGACATTTGCCGGTTTAGTGCCTTGTTTCTTCTGCGCAGCTTGCACAAAGCTTATTGCGGCTTTCGCGGTTCGAGTTGTGCATCGCCGGAGCTCTGCGGGAAAGAGCGAGAGAAGAGCCGCGAAAGCTCCGAGTGCGGCCAGCTCGCGTGTAGCCGCGAATGTGCGCTGTTCGCCGGTTGCAGGGCGACTGCCTTCTGCGCGGCTGCTTCCAAGTTGACGGTAACTGCCAGCGTGCTAGCTGTGTAGGACAGTGAAGAGGTTGACGCGTGTGTGTCCGTAGAGCTGCTAGAAAGCGTACGTGAAGAGCAGGAAGGGCTTTCAGAGCAGCCGGTTCTCGTCTTGGGCAGTCGCCACACATCCGCACTTTTAGTGCCTCAGAACCCCGGACAGCTTGCAAAACACGGCTGTAACTGTCCCAGCGCAAGCTGTTCAGGAAAGCACAGAAACGCGATGTTCGCGTGCTTTTAGAGCTGCTCGCAAGAAGCCTCCGGAGCAGGCACTTCTCGTGCGGCAACAACCGTGCCTGCTACGATCTTTCCTAGCCTCTTTTCCTCCGGGCAGCCGGCTTGAGCTGATGTGAAGTGTTGGTGTGCAAATCATCCAGAGAAGAGTCGCAATGCTTCTGGGCTGTTAGCAAGAGCTTTCCTTGCTGACCCTTTTCACGTTGGAGATTAGCTGGACATTTGCCGGTTTAGTGCCTTGTTTCTTCTGCGCAGCTTGCACAAAGCTCATTGCGGCTTTCGCGGTTCGAGTTGTGCATCCCGGACAGCTTAGAAAACACGGCTGTAACTGTCCCAGCGCAAGCTGTTCAGGAAAGCACAGAAACGCGATGTTCGCGTGCTTTTAGCGCTGCTCGCAAGAAACCTCCGGAGCAGGCACTTCTCGTGCGGCAACAACCGTGCCTGCTACGATCTTTCCTAGCCTCTTTTCCTCCGGGCAGCCGGCTTGAGCTGATGTGAAGTGTTGGTGGGCAAATCATCCAGAGAAGCGTCGCAATGCTTCTGGGCTGTTAGCAAGAGCGAGTGAAGAGCAGAAAGAGCTTTCCTTGCTGACCCTTTTCACGTGGGAGATTAGCTGGACATTTGCCGGTTTAGTGCCTTGTTTCTTCTGCGCAGCTTGCACAAAGCTCATTGCGGCTTTCGCGGTTCGAGTTGTGCATCGCCGGAGCTCTGCGGGAAAGAGCGAGAGAAGAGCCGCGAAAGCTCCGAGTGCGGCCAGCTCGCGTGTAGCCGCGAATGTGCGCTGTTCGCCGGTTGCAGGGCGACTGCCTTCTGCGCGGCTGGTTCCAAGTTGACGGTAACTGCCAGCGTGCTAGCTGTGTAGGACAGTGAAGAGGCTGACGCGTGTGTGTCCGTAGAGCTGCTAGAAAGCGTAGGTGAAGAGCAGGAAGGGCTTTCAGAGCAGCCGGTTCTCGTCTTGGGCAGTCGCCACACATCCGCACTTTTAGTGCCTCAGAACCGCGGACAGCTTGCAAAACACGGCTGTAACTGTCCCAGCGCAAGCTGTTCAGGAAAGCACAGAAACGCGATGTTCGCGTGCTTTTAGCGCTGCTCGCAAGAAGCCTCCGGAGCAGGCACTTCTCGTGAGGCAACAACCGTGCCTGCTACGATCTTTCCTAGCCTCTTTTCCTCCGGGCAGCCGGCTTGAGCTGATGTGAAGTGTTGGTGGGCAAATCATCCAGAGAAGAGTCGCAATGCTTCTGGGCTGTTAGCAAGAGCTTTCCTTGCTGACCCTTTTCACGTTGGAGATTAGCTGGACATTTGCCGGTTTAGTGCCTTGTTTCTTCTGCGCAGCTTGCACAAAGCTCATTGCGGCTTTCGCGGTTCGAGTTGTGCATCGCCGGAGCTCTGCGGGAAAGAGCGAGAGAAGAGCCGCGAAAGCTCCGAGTGCGGCCAGCTCGCGTGTAGCCGCGAATGTGCGCTGTTCGCCGGTTGCAGGGCGACTGCCTTCTGCGCGGCTGCTTCCAAGTTGACGGTAACTGCCAGCGTGCTAGCTGTGTAGGACAGTGAAGAGGTTGACGCGTGTGTGTCCGTAGAGCTGCTAGAAAGCGTAGGTGAAGAGCAGGAAGGGCTTTCAGAGCAGCCGGTTCTCGTCTTGGGCAGTCGCCACACATCCGCACTTTTAGTGCCTCAGAACCGCGGACAGCTTGCAAAACACGGCTGTAACTGTCCCAGCGCAAGCTGTTCAGGAAAGCACAGAAACGCGATGTTCGCGTGCTTTTAGCGCTGCTCGCAAGAAGCCTCCGGAGCAGGCACTTCTCGTGCGGCAACAACCGTGCCTGCTACGATCTTTCCTAGCCTCTTTTCCTCCGGGCAGCCGGCTTGAGCTGATGTGAAGTGTTGGTGGGCAAATCATCCAGAGAAGAGTCGCAATGCTTCTGGGCTGTTAGCAAGAGCTTTCCTTGCTGACCCTTTTCACGTGGGAGATTAGCTGGACATTTGCCGGTTTAGTGCCTTGTTTCTTCTGCGCAGCTTGCACAAAGCTCATTGCGGCTTTCGCGGTTCGAGTTGTGCATCGCCGGAGCTCTGCGGGAAAGAGCGAGAGAAGAGCCGCGAAAGCTCCGAGTGCGGCCAGCTCGCGTGTAGCCGCGATGATGCGCTGTTCGCCGGTTGCAGGGCGACTGCCTTCTGCGCGGCTGCTTCCAAGTTGACGGTAACTGCCAGCGTGCTAGCTGTGTAGGACAGTGAAGAGGCTGACGCGTGTGTGTCCGTAGAGCTGCTAGAAAGCGTAGGTGAAGAGCAGGAAGGGCTTTCAGAGCAGCCGGTTCTCGTCTTGGACAGTCGCCACACATCCGCACTTTTAGTGCCTCAGAACCGCGGACAGCTTGCAAAACACGGCTGTAACTGTCCCAGCGCAAGCTGTTCAGGAAAGCACAGAAACGCGATGTTCGCGTGCTTTTAGCGCTGCTCGCAAGAAGCCTCCGGAGCAGGCACTTCTCGTGCGGCAACAACCGTGCCTGCTACGATCTTTCCTAGCCTCTTTTCCTCCGGGCAGCCGGCTTGAGCTGATGTGAAGTGTTGGTGGGCAAATCATCCAGAGAAGAGTCGCAATGCTTCTGGGCTGTTAGCAAGAGCTTTCCTTGCTGACCCTTTTCACGTTGGAGATTAGCTGGACATTTGCCGGTTTAGTGCCTTGTTTCTTCTGCGCAGCTTGCACAAAGCTCATTGCGGCTTTCGCGGTTCGAGTTGTGCATCGCCGGAGCTCTGCGGGAAAGAGCGAGAGAAGAGCCGCGAAAGCTCCGGGTGCGGCCAGCTCGCGTGTAGCCGCGAATGTGCGCTGTTCGCCGGTTGCAGGGCGACTGCCTTCTGCGCGGCTGCTTCCAAGTTGACGGTAACTGCCAGCGTGCTAGCTGTGTAGGACAGTGAAGAGGCTGACGCGTGTGTGTCCGTAGAGCTGCTAGAAAGCGTACGTGAAGAGCAGGAAGGGCTTTCAGAGCAGCCGGTTCTCGTCTTGGGCAGTCGCCACACATCCGCACTTTTAGTGCCTCAGAACCCCGGACAGCTTGCAAAACACGGCTGTAACTGTCCCAGCGCAAGCTGTTCAGGAAAGCACAGAAACGCGATGTTCGCGTGCTTTTAGAGCTGCTCGCAAGAAGCCTCCGGAGCAGGCACTTCTCGTGCAGCAACAACCGTGCCTGCTACGATCTTTCCTAGCCTCTTTTCCTCCGGGCAGCCGGCTTGAGCTGATGTGACGTGTTGGTGTGCAAATCATCCAGAGAAGAGTCGCAGTGCTTCTGGGCTGTTAGCAAGAGCGAGTGAAGAGCAGCAAGAGCTTTCCTTGCTGACTCTTTTCACGTTGGAGATTAGCTGGACATTTGCCGGTTTAGTGCCTTGTTTCTTCTGCGCAGCTTGCACAAAGCTCATTGCGGCTTTCGCGGTTCGAGTTGTGCATCGCCGGAGCTCTGCGGGAAAGAGCGAGAGAAGAGCCGCGAAAGCTCCGAGTGCGGCCAGCTCGCGTGTAGCCGCGATGATGCGCTGTTCGCCGGTTGCAGGGCGACTGCCTTCTGCGCGGCTGCTTCCAAGTTGACGGTAACTGCCAGCGTGCTAGCTGTGTAGGACAGTGAAGAGGCTGACGCGTGTGTGTCCGTAGAGCTGCTAGAAAGCGTAGGTGAAGAGCAGGAAGGGCTTTCAGAGCAGCCGGTTCTCGTCTTGGACAGTCGCCACACATCCGCACTTTTAGTGCCTCAGAACCGCGGACAGCTTGCAAAACACGGCTGTAACTGTCCCAGCGCAAGCTGTTCAGGAAAGCACAGAAACGCGATGTTCGCGTGCTTTTAGCGCTGCTCGCAAGAAGCCTCCGGAGCAGGCACTTCTCGTGCGGCAACAACCGTGCCTGCTACGATCTTTCCTAGCCTCTTTTCCTCCGGGCAGCCGGCTTGAGCTGATGTGAAGTGTTGGTGTGCAAATCATCCAGAGAAGAGTCGCAATGCTTCTGGGCTGTTAGCAAGAGCTTTCCTTGCTGACTCTTTTCACGTGGGAGATTAGCTGGACATTTGCCGGTTTAGTGCCTTGTTTCTTCTGCGCAGCTTGCACAAAGCTCATTGCGGCTTTCGCGGTTCGAGTTGTGCATCGCCGGAGCTCTGCGGGAAAGAGCGAGAGAAGAGCCGCGAAAGCTCCGAGTGCGGCCAGCTCGCGTGTAGCCGCGATGATGCGCTGTTCGCCGGTTGCAGGGCGACTGCCTTCTGCGCGGCTGCTTCCAAGTTGACGGTAACTGCCAGCGTGCTAGCTGTGTAGGACAGTGAAGAGGCTGACGCGTGTGTGTCCGTAGAGCTGCTAGAAAGCGTACGTGAAGAGCAGGAAGGGCTTTCAGAGCAGCCGGTTCTCGTCTTGGGCAGTCGCCACACATCCGCACTTTTAGTGCCTCAGAACCCCGGACAGCTTGCAAAACACGGCTGTAACTGTCCCAGCGCAAGCTGTTCAGGAAAGCACAGAAACGCGATGTTCGCGTGCTTTTAGAGCTGCTCGCAAGAAGCCTCCGGAGCAGGCACTTCTCGTGCGGCAACAACCGTGCCTGCTACGATCTTTCCTAGCCTCTTTTCCTCCGGGCAGCCGGCTTGAGCTGATGTGAAGTGTTGGTGGGCAAATCATCCAGAGAAGCGTCGCAATGCTTCTGGGCTGTTAGCAAGAGCGAGTGAAGAGCAGAAAGAGCTTTCCTTGCTGACCCTTTTCACGTGGGAGATTAGCTGGACATTTGCCGGTTTAGTGCCTTGTTTCTTCTGCGCAGCTTGCACAAAGCTCATTGCGGCTTTCGCGGTTCGAGTTGTGCATCGCCGGAGCTCTGCGGGAAAGAGCGAGAGAAGAGCCGCGAAAGCTCCGAGTGCGGCCAGCTCGCGTGTAGCCGCGATGATGCGCTGTTCGCCGGTTGCAGGGCGACTGCCTTCTGCGCGGCTGCTTCCAAGTTGACGGTAACTGCCAGCGTGCTAGCTGTGTAGGACAGTGAAGAGGCTGACGCGTGTGTGTCCGTAGAGCTGCTAGAAAGCGTAGGTGAAGAGCAGGAAGGGCTTTCAGAGCAGCCGGTTCTCGTCTTGGACAGTCGCCACACATCCGCACTTTTAGTGCCTCAGAACCGCGGACAGCTTGCAAAACACGGCTGTAACTGTCCCAGCGCAAGCTGTTCAGGAAAGCACAGAAACGCGATGTTCGCGTGCTTTTAGCGCTGCTCGCAAGAAGCCTCCGGAGCAGGCACTTCTCGTGCAGCAACAACCGTGCCTGCTACGATCTTTCCTAGCCTCTTTTCCTCCGGGCAGCCGGCTTGAGCTGATGTGAAGTGTTGGTGGGCAAATCATCCAGAGAAGAGTCGCAATGCTTCTGGGCTGTTAGCAAGAGCTTTCCTTGCTGACCCTTTTCACGTTGGAGATTAGCTGGACATTTGCCGGTTTAGTGCCTTGTTTCTTCTGCGCAGCTTGCACAAAGCTCATTGCGGCTTTCGCGGTTCGAGTTGTGCATCGCCGGAGCTCTGCGGGAAAGAGCGAGAGAAGAGCCGCGAAAGCTCCGAGTGCGGCCAGCTCGCGTGTAGCCGCGAATGTGCGCTGTTCGCCGGTTGCAGGGCGACTGCCTTCTGCGCGGCTGCTTCCAAGTTGACGGTAACTGCCAGCGTGCTAGCTGTGTAGGACAGTGAAGAGGTTGACGCGTGTGTGTCCGTAGAGCTGCTAGAAAGCGTAGGTGAAGAGCAGGAAGGGCTTTCAGAGCAGCCGGTTCTCGTCTTGGGCAGTCGCCACACATCCGCACTTTTAGTGCCTCAGAACCGCGGACAGCTTGCAAAACACGGCTGTAACTGTCCCAGCGCAAGCTGTTCAGGAAAGCACAGAAACGCGATGTTCGCGTGCTTTTAGCGCTGCTCGCAAGAAGCCTCCGGAGCAGGCACTTCTCGTGCGGCAACAACCGTGCCTGCTACGATCTTTCCTAGCCTCTTTTCCTCCGGGCAGCCGGCTTGAGCTGATGTGAAGTGTTGGTGGGCAAATCATCCAGAGAAGAGTCGCAATGCTTCTGGGCTGTTAGCAAGAGCTTTCCTTGCTGACCCTTTTCACGTGGGAGATTAGCTGGACATTTGCCGGTTTAGTGCCTTGTTTCTTCTGCGCAGCTTGCACAAAGCTCATTGCGGCTTTCGCGGTTCGAGTTGTGCATCGCCGGAGCTCTGCGGGAAAGAGCGAGAGAAGAGCCGCGAGAGAAGAGCCGCGAAAGCTCCGAGTGCGGCCAGCTCGCGTGTAGCCGCGAATGTGCGCTGTTCGCCGGTTGCAGGGCGACTGCCTTCTGCGCGGCTGCTTCCAAGTTGACGGTAAGTGCCAGCGTGCTAGCTGTGTAGGACAGTGAAGAGGCTGACGCGTGTGTGTCCGTAGAGCTGCTAGAAAGCGTAGGTGAAGAGCAGGAAGGGCTTTCAGAGCAGCCGGTTCTCGTCTTGGACAGTCGCCACACATCCGCACTTTTAGTGCCTCAGAACCGCGGACAGCTTGCAAAACACGGCTGTAACTGTCCCAGCGCAAGCTGTTCAGGAAAGCACAGAAACGCGATGTTCGCGTGCTTTTAGCGCTGCTCGCAAGAAGCCTCCGGAGCAGGCACTTCTCGTGCGGCAACAACCGTGCCTGCTACGATCTTTCCTAGCCTCTTTTCCTCCGGGCAGCCGGCTTGAGCTGATGTGAAGTGTTGGTGTGCAAATCATCCAGAGAAGAGTCGCAATGCTTCTGGGCTGTTAGCAAGAGCTTTCCTTGCTGACCCTTTTCACGTTGGAGATTAGCTGGACATTTGCCGGTTTAGTGCCTTGTTTCTTCTGCGCAGCTTGCACAAAGCTCATTGCGGCTTTCGCGGTTCGAGTTGTGCATCGCCGGAGCTCTGCGGGAAAGAGCGAGAGAAGAGCCGCGAAAGCTCCGGGTGCGGCCAGCTCGCGTGTAGCCGCGAATGTGCGCTGTTCGCCGGTTGCAGGGCGACTGCCTTCTGCGCGGCTGCTTCCAAGTTGACGGTAACTGCCAGCGTGCTAGCTGTGTAGGACAGTGAAGAGGTTGACGCGTGTGTGTCCGTAGAGCTGCTAGAAAGCGTACGTGAAGAGCAGGAAGGGCTTTCAGAGCAGCCGGTTCTCGTCTTGGGCAGTCGCCACACATCCGCACTTTTAGTGCCTCAGAACCGCGGACAGCTTGCAAAACACGGCTGTAACTGTCCCAGCGCAAGCTGTTCAGGAAAGCACAGAAACGCGATGTTCGCGTGCTTTTAGAGCTGCTCGCAAGAAGCCTCCGGAGCAGGCACTTCTCGTGCAGCAACAACCGTGCCTGCTACGATCTTTCCTAGCCTCTTTTCCTCCGGGCAGCCGGCTTGAGCTGATGTGACGTGTTGGTGTGCAAATCATCCAGAGAAGAGTCGCAGTGCTTCTGGGCTGTTAGCAAGAGCGAGTGAAGAGCAGCAAGAGCTTTCCTTGCTGACTCTTTTCACGTGGGAGATTAGCTGGACATTTGCCGGTTTAGTGCCTTGTTTCTTCTGCGCAGCTTGCACAAAGCTCATTGCGGCTTTCGCGGTTCGAGTTGTGCATCGCCGGAGCTCTGCGGGAAAGAGCGAGAGAAGAGCCGCGAAAGCTCCGAGTGCGGCCAGCTCGCGTGTAGCCGCGATGATGCGCTGTTCGCCGGTTGGAGGGCGACTGCCTTCTGCGCGGCTGCTTCCAAGTTGACGGTAAGTGCCAGCGTGCTAGCTGTGTAGGACAGTGAAGAGGCTGACGCGTGTGTGTCCGTAGAGCTGCTAGAAAGCGTAGGTGAAGAGCAGGAAGGGCTTTCAAAGCAGCCGGTTCTCGTCTTGGACAGTCGCCACACATCCGCACTTTTAGTGCCTCAGAACCGCGGACAGCTTGCAAAACACGGCTGTAACTGTCCCAGCGCAAGCTGTTCAGGAAAGCACAGAAACGCGATGTTCGCGTGCTTTTAGCGCTGCTCGCAAGAAGCCTCCGGAGCAGGCACTTCTCGTGCGGCAACAACCGTGCCTGCTACGATCTTTCCTAGCCTCTTTTCCTCCGGGCAGCCGGCTTGAGCTGATGTGAAGTGTTGGTGTGCAAATCATCCAGAGAAGAGTCGCAATGCTTCTGGGCTGTTAGCAAGAGCTTTCCTTGCTGACTCTTTTCACGTGGGAGATTAGCTGGACATTTGCCGGTTTAGTGCCTTGTTTCTTCTGCGCAGCTTGCACAAAGCTCATTGCGGCTTTCGCGGTTCGAGTTGTGCATCGCCGGAGCTCTGCGGGAAAGAGCGAGAGAAGAGCCGCGAAAGCTCCGAGTGCGGCCAGCTCGCGTGTAGCCGCGAATGTGCGCTGTTCGCCGGTTGCAGGGCGACTGCCTTCTGCGCGGCTGGTTCCAAGTTGACGGTAACTGCCAGCGTGCTAGCTGTGTAGGACAGTGAAGAGGCTGACGCGTGTGTGTCCGTAGAGCTGCTAGAAAGCGTACGTGAAGAGCAGGAAGGGCTTTCAGAGCAGCCGGTTCTCGTCTTGGGCAGTCGCCACACATCCGCACTTTTAGTGCCTCAGAACCCCGGACAGCTTGCAAAACACGGCTGTAACTGTCCCAGCGCAAGCTGTTCAGGAAAGCACAGAAACGCGATGTTCGCGTGCTTTTAGAGCTGCTCGCAAGAAGCCTCCGGAGCAGGCACTTCTCGTGCGGCAACAACCGTGCCTGCTACGATCTTTCCTAGCCTCTTTTCCTCCGGGCAGCCGGCTTGAGCTGATGTGAAGTGTTGGTGGGCAAATCATCCAGAGAAGCGTCGCAATGCTTCTGGGCTGTTAGCAAGAGCGAGTGAAGAGCAGAAAGAGCTTTCCTTGCTGACCCTTTTCACGTGGGAGATTAGCTGGACATTTGCCGGTTTAGTGCCTTGTTTCTTCTGCGCAGCTTGCACAAAGCTCATTGCGGCTTTCGCGGTTCGAGTTGTGCATCGCCGGAGCTCTGCGGGAAAGAGCGAGAGAAGAGCCGCGAAAGCTCCGGGTGCGGCCAGCTCGCGTGTAGCCGCGAATGTGCGCTGTTCGCCGGTTGGAGGGCGACTGCCTTCTGCGCGGCTGCTTCCAAGTTGACGGTAAGTGCCAGCGTGCTAGCTGTGTAGGACAGTGAAGAGGCTGACGCGTGTGTGTCCGTAGAGCTGCTAGAAAGCGTAGGTGAAGAGCAGGAAGGGCTTTCAGAGCAGCCGGTTCTCGTCTTGGACAGTCGCCACACATCCGCACTTTTAGTGCCTCAGAACCGCGGACAGCTTGCAAAACACGGCTGTAACTGTCCCAGCGCAAGCTGTTCAGGAAAGCACAGAAACGCGATGTTCGCGTGCTTTTAGCGCTGCTCGCAAGAAGCCTCCGGAGCAGGCACTTCTCGTGCGGCAACAACCGTGCCTGCTACGATCTTTCCTAGCCTCTTTTCCTCCGGGCAGCCGGCTTGAGCTGATGTGAAGTGTTGGTGGGCAAATCATCCAGAGAAGAGTCGCAATGCTTCTGGGCTGTTAGCAAGAGCTTTCCTTGCTGACCCTTTTCACGTTGGAGATTAGCTGGACATTTGCCGGTTTAGTGCCTTGTTTCTTCTGCGCAGCTTGCACAAAGCTCATTGCGGCTTTCGCGGTTCGAGTTGTGCATCGCCGGAGCTCTGCGGGAAAGAGCGAGAGAAGAGCCGCGAAAGCTCCGAGTGCGGCCAGCTCGCGTGTAGCCGCGATGATGCGCTGTTCGCCGGTTGCAGGGCGACTGCCTTCTGCGCGGCTGCTTCCAAGTTGACGGTAACTGCCAGCGTGCTAGCTGTGTAGGACAGTGAAGAGGCTGACGCGTGTGTGTCCGTAGAGCTGCTAGAAAGCGTAGGTGAAGAGCAGGAAGGGCTTTCAGAGCAGCCGGTTCTCGTCTTGGACAGTCGCCACACATCCGCACTTTTAGTGCCTCAGAACCGCGGACAGCTTGCAAAACACGGCTGTAACTGTCCCAGCGCAAGCTGTTCAGGAAAGCACAGAAACGCGATGTTCGCGTGCTTTTAGCGCTGCTCGCAAGAAGCCTCCGGAGCAGGCACTTCTCGTGAGGCAACAACCGTGCCTGCTACGATCTTTCCTAGCCTCTTTTCCTCCGGGCAGCCGGCTTGAGCTGATGTGAAGTGTTGGTGGGCAAATCATCCAGAGAAGAGTCGCAATGCTTCTGGGCTGTTAGCAAGAGCTTTCCTTGCTGACCCTTTTCACGTTGGAGATTAGCTGGACATTTGCCGGTTTAGTGCCTTGTTTCTTCTGCGCAGCTTGCACAAAGCTCATTGCGGCTTTCGCGGTTCGAGTTGTGCATCGCCGGAGCTCTGCGGGAAAGAGCGAGAGAAGAGCCGCGAAAGCTCCGAGTGCGGCCAGCTCGCGTGTAGCCGCGAATGTGCGCTGTTCGCCGGTTGGAGGGCGACTGCCTTCTGCGCGGCTGGTTCCAAGTTGACGGTAACTGCCAGCGTGCTAGCTGTGTAGGACAGTGAAGAGGTTGACGCGTGTGTGTCCGTAGAGCTGCTAGAAAGCGTAGGTGAAGAGCAGGAAGGGCTTTCAGAGCAGCCGGTTCTCGTCTTGGGCAGTCGCCACACATCCGCACTTTTAGTGCCTCAGAACCGCGGACAGCTTGCAAAACACGGCTGTAACTGTCCCAGCGCAAGCTGTTCAGGAAAGCACAGAAACGCGATGTTCGCGTGCTTTTAGCGCTGCTCGCAAGAAGCCTCCGGAGCAGGCACTTCTCGTGCGGCAACAACCGTGCCTGCTACGATCTTTCCTAGCCTCTTTTCCTCCGGGCAGCCGGCTTGAGCTGATGTGAAGTGTTGGTGGGCAAATCATCCAGAGAAGAGTCGCAATGCTTCTGGGCTGTTAGCAAGAGCTTTCCTTGCTGAGCCTTTTCACGTGGGAGATTAGCTGGACATTTGCCGGTTTAGTGCCTTGTTTCTTCTGCGCAGCTTGCACAAAGCTCATTGCGGCTTTCGCGGTTCGAGTTGTGCATCGCCGGAGCTCTGCGGGAAAGAGCGAGAGAAGAGCCGCGAAAGCTCCGAGTGCGGCCAGCTCGCGTGTAGCCGCGAATGTGCGCTGTTCGCCGGTTGCAGGGCGACTGCCTTCTGCGCGGCTGGTTCCAAGTTGACGGTAACTGCCAGCGTGCTAGCTGTGTAGGACAGTGAAGAGGCTGACGCGTGTGTGTCCGTAGAGCTGCTAGAAAGCGTACGTGAAGAGCAGGAAGGGCTTTCAGAGCAGCCGGTTCTCGTCTTGGACAGTCGCCACACATCCGCACTTTTAGTGCCTCAGAACCGCGGACAGCTTGCAAAACACGGCTGTAACTGTCCCAGCGCAAGCTGTTCAGGAAAGCACAGAAACGCGATGTTCGCGTGCTTTTAGCGCTGCTCGCAAGAAGCCTCCGGAGCAGGCACTTCTCGTGCGGCAACAACCGTGCCTGCTACGATCTTTCCTAGCCTCTTTTCCTCCGGGCAGCCGGCTTGAGCTGATGTGAAGTGTTGGTGTGCAAATCATCCAGAGAAGAGTCGCAATGCTTCTGGGCTGTTAGCAAGAGCTTTCCTTGCTGACTCTTTTCACGTGGGAGATTAGCTGGACATTTGCCGGTTTAGTGCCTTGTTTCTTCTGCGCAGCTTGCACAAAGCTCATTGCGGCTTTCGCGGTTCGAGTTGTGCATCGCCGGAGCTCTGCGGGAAAGAGCGAGAGAAGAGCCGCGAAAGCTCCGAGTGCGGCCAGCTCGCGTGTAGCCGCGAATGTGCGCTGTTCGCCGGTTGCAGGGCGACTGCCTTCTGCGCGGCTGCTTCCAAGTTGACGGTAACTGCCAGCGTGCTAGCTGTGTAGGACAGTGAAGAGGTTGACGCGTGTGTGTCCGTAGAGCTGCTAGAAAGCGTACGTGAAGAGCAGGAAGGGCTTTCAGAGCAGCCGGTTCTCGTCTTGGGCAGTCGCCACACATCCGCACTTTTAGTGCCTCAGAACCCCGGACAGCTTGCAAAACACGGCTGTAACTGTCCCAGCGCAAGCTGTTCAGGAAAGCACAGAAACGCGATGTTCGCGTGCTTTTAGAGCTGCTCGCAAGAAGCCTCCGGAGCAGGCACTTCTCGTGCGGCAACAACCGTGCCTGCTACGATCTTTCCTAGCCTCTTTTCCTCCGGGCAGCCGGCTTGAGCTGATGTGAAGTGTTGGTGTGCAAATCATCCAGAGAAGAGTCGCAATGCTTCTGGGCTGTTAGCAAGAGCGAGTGAAGAGCAGCAAGAGCTTTCCTTGCTGACCCTTTTCACGTGGGAGATTAGCTGGACATTTGCCGGTTTAGTGCCTTGTTTCTTCTGCGCAGCTTGCTCAAAGCTCATTGCGGCTTTCGCGGTTCGAGTTGTGCATCGCCGGAGCTCTGCGAGAAAGAGCGAGAGAAGAGCCGCGAAAGCTCCGAGTGCGGCCAGCTCGCGTGTAGCCGCGATGATGCGCTGTTCGCCGGTTGCAGGGCGACTGCCTTCTGCGCGGCTGCTTCCAAGTTGACGGTAACTGCCAGCGTGCTAGCTGTGTAGGACAGTGAAGAGGCTGACGTGTGTGTGTCCGTAGAGCTGCTAGAAAGCGTAGGTGAAGAGCAGGAAGGGCTTTCAGAGCAGCCGGTTCTCGTCTTGGACAGTCGCCACACATCCGCACTTTTAGTGCCTCAGAACCCCGGACAGCTTGCAAAACACGGCTGTAACTGTCCCAGCGCAAGCTGTTCAGGAAAGCACAGAAACGCGATGTTCGCGTGCTTTTAGCGCTGCTCGCAAGAAGCCTCCGGAGCAGGCACTTCTCGTGCGGCAACAACCGTGCCTGCTACGATCTTTCCTAGCCTCTTTTCCTCCGGGCAGCCGGCTTGAGCTGATGTGAAGTGTTGGTGTGCAAATCATCCAGAGAAGCGTCGCAATGCTTCTGGGCTGTTAGCAAGAGCTTTCCTTGCTGACCCTTTTCACGTTGGAGATTAGCTGGACATTTGCCGGTTTAGTGCCTTGTTTCTTCTGCGCAGCTTGCACAAAGCTCATTGCGGCTTTCGCGGTTCGAGTTGTGCATCGCCGGAGCTCTGCGGGAAAGAGCGAGAGAAGAGCCGCGAAAGCTCCGAGTGCGGCCAGCTCGCGTGTAGCCGCGATGATGCGCTGTTCGCCGGTTGCAGGGCGACTGCCTTCTGCGCGGCTGCTTCCAAGTTGACGGTAACTGCCAGCGTGCTAGCTGTGTAGGACAGTGAAGAGGCTGACGTGTGTGTGTCCGTAGAGCTGCTAGAAAGCGTACGTGAAGAGCAGGAAGGGCTTTCAGAGCAGCCGGTTCTCGTCTTGGACAGTCGCCACACATCCGCACTTTTAGTGCCTCAGAACCGCGGACAGCTTGCAAAACACGGCTGTAACTGTCCCAGCGCAAGCTGTTCAGGAAAGCACAGAAACGCGATGTTCGCGTGCTTTTAGCGCTGCTCGCAAGAAGCCTCCGGAGCAGGCACTTCTCGTGCAGCAACAACCGTGCCTGCTACGATCTTTCCTAGCCTCTTTTCCTCCGGGCAGCCGGCTTGAGCTGATGTGAAGTGTTGGTGGGCAAATCATCCAGAGAAGCGTCGCAATGCTTCTGGGCTGTTAGCAAGAGCTTTCCTTGCTGACCCTTTTCACGTTGGAGATTAGCTGGACATTTGCCGGTTTAGTGCCTTGTTTCTTCTGCGCAGCTTGCACAAAGCTCATTGCGGCTTTCGCCGTTCGAGTTGTGCATCGCCGGAGCTCTGCGGGAAAGAGCGAGAGAAGAGCCGCGAAAGCTCCGGGTGCGGCCAGCTCGCGTGTAGCCGCGAATGTGCGCTGTTCGCCGGTTGCAGGGCGACTGCCTTCTGCGCGGCTGCTTCCAAGTTGACGGTAACTGCCAGCGTGCTAGCTGTGTAGGACAGTGAAGAGACTCGACGTGTGTGTCGTGTGTCTCTTTGTTAGTGAGAAATCGAGACTTGTTTTATGAGTTCGTGGCACAGCACGGTGCCCGGCCGTCCACACCTGGGCAAGATTGGGCTCGGGATAATTGGACAAATTTTCAGAGCGTAGTAGATCGAATGACTTCCTTGTAGAAGGAGGTGAAGGTAATATCTGGCAGAGGCAAAACCATAGTTTGTGCTGTTCTGGGTGCCAGTCTGGCAGCAGCAGCAGAGGGCCGCCTTAAGCAGCGAGAGCAGGAGCAGATTATTGAGTCGCTCCAGCCTTTGGTGGAGGCCCTCAGGGGACAGTATCCTACCTCGAAAAACAGCTGGGGGGAGAAAAGGAGCAAAACCTTTTGCTAAAATCTATCTTGAGGGAGGAATATCCAAAGAATTCAGAATTGGACAGTGAGACAGATCTGAAGCTTGAGGAGAGAGGTATTCAACAGATAAGTCCAATATACCCTCAGAAGAAATTGGAGAAAATGAGGGATCACTCTGGCGACCACCCTCGGGTAAGACCTTTGGTTAAAACAGAATTCTTTTATTTGAATGATGAGGATAGCAACCCACAGATAACAACTAAGGCGTCGCCGTATACTGCTACTGAGCTTGCCAAACTGAAGCGGGAGTACGGGCATCTTGCCAAAGAATCTGAGACGGAGTATGTGTGGCATGTATCTCTAACCGGGGGAGATCAAACCCAGCTGAGTGAAAAGGAGGCTGAGGGATATTGGGGTCCTGGAGTCTTTTTGACCACAGGAGATAATCGTGCCCCATGGTCCTTAACTCAGCGAGCCGCTTATTGGGCTGGGGGGTTAAACCCTTTGGAGAGAGGGGATCCTCTTGCAATCACTGGCACAGTTGATCAGCTGGTGGAAAGTGTCCAAAAAGCTGCTTGTTTGCAAATGATGAAAGAAAGAAAGTTAACTCCTAGATGTGAATCTCCAATGATGTTGCCGGTGGACCTTGAGAGCATGACTCCCTTGATAAGGGGACTTCCAGAGTCACTTAAACCTTTGGGGATTCAACTTCGAAAGACCATTGAGACACTCGGTCCCTTAGAAAGATTGGAGGGCTTTATGAGAGGCCATGGAAATGCAACCAATAGCCCTATGAATGTGTCTCCCTCCGATCTCAGCCCATCTCGACCCTCATCAGGTGATAAAGCAAAGGTGTGGACTTGGGGGGAGGTAGCACAGGAGCTGATAAATTATGGGAGAAAATATGGTCCAGTAAAACTCCCAGAGGACAGACCAAAAGGAATCCGTCAGATAGACATCAGGGACTCACCCCCCCACATCAGTCAACCTAGCCCTCGTTTTAAAACAGTGGGGGGAGCACAGCCCATGACCCGACAACAGTGGTGGCTTTTGGGAATTAAAAAGGGTGTTCCAAGAGATGTAATGGATGGTTTACCCATTGGAAAGCTGAGCAAGGTGGTATCAAAATGGTGTAACCCGAAACAATACCCACCCAAAGGGAAAGAAATCTCACCCATCACACCCACAGCCCCACCTTTGGAAGACACAGGCAACAGAAACGTGAGGTTTTTCCCCAGATGCAGGAAAACTAGAACCTCCATTCCCCATTGGTGAGCGAGGGAATGGAGGATGGATTTATATCCGACAGCTCACCAAGACTAGCAGGGGAGATTTTCTAATTACGGCTATTGTGGGTCCAAAACGTGGACTGGTGACCTTTTTGATTGATACCGGTGCCCAAGTCTCTGCTTTGACTAAAGAAGATGCACAAAGGTGTGGTGTCTCTCCCTCGAGAAGACGTTTTTGTGTCCTGAATGCTTTAGGGTCAACAGAAGCCATGAGTGTTGCTCAGGTAAAGCTAACGTTGCCGGGAGAGGAAAACACAGTCACTGTTACAATGGTGATCGGGAATATTCCTACTAATTTATTAGGAATGGATGTCCTTAAAGGGAAAGGTTGGAAAGACCCAGAAGGCTTGTGGTGGACTTTGGGGACCCCGCAATTAAATATTAGGTTACTCCAAACTGCACCCTCTCTGCCGTTTAGCAAAGCAACTAATGTCAAACAATATCCCCTTCCCCTGGGAGCAAAAGAAGGTATCAGACCTGTTATGCAGGAACTTTGGGAGCAAGGGGTTGTGATAAATACACATTCTCCTTTTAACTCTCCGGTGTGGCCACTGCGAAAACCAAATGGAAAGTGGCGACTCACAGTGGATTTTAGGAGATTGAACACCAACACCGAACCTTTGACTGCCGCAGTGCCCAATTTGGCAGAATTGGTAACAATAATTCAGGAGAAAGCTCACCCAATTATGGCAACTATAGATGTTAAAGACATGTTTTTTATGGTACCTTTGCAACCAGAGGACAGAGACCGTTTTGCCTTTACGTGGGAAGGGCAACAATATACTTTCACCCGGCTACCCCAGGGGTATAAGCACTCTCCTACATTGGCTCATCATGCTTTAGCCCAAGAATTGGAAAAAATACCAAAACCTGAAGCTGTAGATGTTTACCAATATATTTATGACATCCTTGGGGGGGGGGGGGGAAATAAAGGAGGTGGAAACAACCCACCAGACATTCAAATTTAAAATGGCCATTATTGAGCCAACAACTACTACTCCCAGCCCCAACATGACAAGATACACAGCACCTCTTACCACTGAACCAGTTATTGTACTGAACCCGAAAATTTTTGAGATTGGACCATATGTAATTAGAAATATGGGCCAGCAACAGATGTTATTCAATCCATCATGGTCCCTGAAACAAGTTGAATTGTCAATGCAAAATAATGCTTCAGAAATTCAGCCAGCTTGCTCACCTTTCCTAAAAACCTCTTACGAGGGATGGACAACCTGGCTGCAAAAACGGACCCCTTCCGAGAAAAGAATAAAGAGAGACCTAACTGGTGTTCTGGGAACAGGATTGGGAGTTCTAAATAGTATTGATTCAGAGGTATTGATGAACAAATTGGCTACCACAACTAGTGACCTGACTAAATTGCAACGTCCTTTACGATCTTCCCTATTGGCTTTGGGAACTAATCAATGGATGTTATCAAATATATACAGTTATCAAATATATACAGTGTTTCCTCCCTCGAAATGACACAGCCTGGCCAGCTGGCTTGCACTGCCACTCGGACATCTACGCATGCTTTCCCTCGTTTGCTTCATGGTCAGCCCAGTTAATTCCATACTTACGCATTAATAAATGGTATGACGTATTTTCCACTGGTGGTTATCATCGCGCCCTTTGTGCTGGGATCTTTCGCCTCCATCATGAAACTCCTTGGAATTCCTGTGCTCGTTCTCAGTCTGGGAACAGACCCCAGCTTTTTGTCCTGTTAAGAAACGCAGACGTCTCTCATCTTAACACCCACACGCAAAATGACATTTCGATGATGATTTTAGGCGGCAAAGCCTTTACTCCTCTCCTTTCACCTGTCGTAGGGGCTGCACGACTGAAATACTTATTTCCTAAATTACTATAGCCCCAAATTCCCGAATTTCGCACCAAAATCCGACATTTTGTTCCCAAAATCCTGTGATTTCCCCAAATTCCCCCATTTCACACCAAAATCCCACATTGTTGCCCCCAAATCCCGCAATTTCCCCCCAAATTCCCCCGTTTCGCCCCCCAAAACCCCCATTTTTGCCCCAAATTCCCACATTTTACACCAAAATCCCCCATTTTACCCCAAAATCCCCCATTTTTGTCCCAAATTCCCGCATTTCGCACCAAAATCCGACATTTTGCTCCCAAAATCCTGTGATTTCCCCAAATTCCCCCATTTTGCCCCCCAAATCCCGCATTTTGCCCCAAATTCCCCCATTTCGCACCAAAATTCCCACATTTTTCCCCAAATTCCCCCATTTTACACCAAAATCCCACATTTTGTGCCCCAAATCCCCCATTTTTGCCCGAAATTCCGGCATTTTTGCTCCAAATCCCACATTTTTGCCCCAAATTCCCCCATTTCGCACCAAAATCCCACATTTTGCCCCCAAAAACCCGCAATTTGCCCCCAAATTCCCCCATTTTGCCCCCCAAATCTCACATTTTTGCCCCAAATTCCCCCATTTCGCACCAAAATCCCACATTTTTGCCCCAAATTCCCCCATTTTGCACCAAAATCCCACATTTTGCCCCCAAAATCCCGCGATTTCCACCCAAATTCCCCCATTTTGCCCCCCAAATCCCCCATTTTTGCCCCAAATTCCCACATTTTACACCAAAATCCCACATTTTGCCCCCAAAATACCCCATTTTTGCCCCAAATTCCCGCATTTCGCACCAAAATCCGACATTTTGCTCCCAAAATCCTGTGATTTCCCCAAATTCCCCCATTTTGTCCACCAAATCCCGCATTTTTGCCCCAAATTCCCCCATTTCGCACCAAAATTCTTGCATTTTGCCCCAAATTCCCCCATTTCACACCAAAATTCCCACATTTTGCCCCCAAATCCTGGGATTTCCCCCAAATTCCCCCATTTTGCCCCCCAAATCCCCCATTTTGCCCCAAAATCCCCCATTTTTGCCCCAAATTCCCCCATTTCGCACCAAAATCCGACATTTTGCTCCCAAAATGCTGTGATTTCCCCAAATTCCCCCATTTTGCCCCCAAAATCCCCCATTTTTGCCCCAAATTCCCGCATTTTTGCTCCAAATCCCGCATTTTTGCCCCAAAATCCCCCATTTCGCACGAAAATCCCCCATTTTGCCCCACAAATCCCGCATTTTGCCCCAAATTCCCACATTTCACACCAAAATCCCACATTTTGCATCAAAATCCCGGGATTTCCCCCCAAATTCCCCCATTTTGCCCCCCAAATCCCCCATTTTTGCCCCACATTCCCGCATTTCACACCAAAATCCCACATTTTGCTCCCAAAATGCTGTGATTTGCCCAAATTCCCGCATTTTGCCCCCCATTTTTGCCCATTTTTGCCCCAAATCTCACATTTTTGCACCGAATTCCCCCATTTCGCACCAAAATCCCACATTTTGCCCCCAAAATCCCCCAATTTCCACCCAAATTCCCCCATTTCGCCCCCCAAATCCCACATTTTTGCCCCAGATTTCCACATTTTACATCAAAATACCCCATTTTGCACCAAAATCCCCCATTTTTGCCCCAAATTCCCGCAATTTCCACCCAAATTCCCCCATTTTGCCCCCCAAATCCCCTATTTTTGCCCCAAATTCCCACATTTTACACCAAAATACCCCAGTTTGCACCAAAATCCCCCATTTTTGCCCCAAATCCCCGCATTTCGCCCCAAAATCCGACATTTTGCTCCCAAAATCCTGTGATTTCCCGAAATTCCCCCATTTTGTCCACCAAATCCCCCATTTTTGCCCCAAATTCCCGCATTTTACACCAAAATCCCCCATTTTGCCCCAAATCCCTGCATTTCGCAACAAAATCCGACATTTTGCTCCCAAAATCCTGTGATTTCCCCAAATTCCCACATTTTGCCCCAAAATCCCGCATTTTTGCCCCAAATTCCCACATTTTTGCCCCAAATCTCGCATTTTTGCCCCAAATTCCCCCATTTCACACCAAAATTCCCACATTTTGCCCCAAATTCCCGCATTTCACACCAAAATCCCACATTTTGCCCCCAAAAACCCACAATTTCACCCCAAATTCCCACATTTTACCGCCCAAATCCCACATTTTTGCCCCAAATTCCCCCATTTCGCACCAAAATCCCGCATTTTGCCCCCAAAATCCAGCAATTTCCCCCCAAATTCCCCCATTTTGCCCCCCAAATCCCACATTTTTGCCCCAAATTCCCCCATTTCGCACCAAAATCACACATTTTGCCTCAAAATTCCGGGATTTCCCCCCAAATTCCCCCATTTTGCCCCCCAAATCCCGCATTTTTGCCCCACATTCCCGCATTTCAGACCAAAATCCCACATTTTGCTCCCAAAATGCTGTGATTTCCCCAAATTCCCCCATTTTGCCCCCCAAATCCCACATTTTTGCCCCAAATTCCCACATTTTTGCCCCAAATTCCCCCATTTCACACCAAAATTCCCACATTTTGCCCCAAATTCCCCCATTTCACACCAAAATCCCACATTTTGCCCCCAAAATCCCGTGATTTGCCCCCAAATTCCCACATTTTGCCCCCCAAATCCCACATTTTTGCCCCAAATTCCCACATTTTACACCAAAATCCCAGATTTTGCCCCCAAAATACCCCATTTTTGCCCCAAATTCCCGCGTTTCGCACCAAAATCCCACATTTTGCTCCCAAAATGCTGTGATTTCCCCAAATTCCAACATTTTGTCCACCAAATCCTGCATTTTTGCCCCAAATTCCCCCATTTTACACCAAAATTCTTACATTTTGCCCCAAATTCCCACATTTCACACCAAAATCCCACATTTTGCCCCCAAATCCGGGGATTTCCCCCCAAATTCCCCCATTTTGCCCCCCAAATCCCACACTTTTGCCCCAAATTTCCCCATTTCGCACCAAAATCCCACATTTTGCCCCCACAATCCCCCATTTTTGCCCCAAATTCCCGCATTTCGCACCAAAATTCGACATTTTGCTCCCAAAATGCTGTGATTTCCCCAAATTCCCCCATTTTGCCCCCCAAATCCCACATTTTTGCCCCAAATTTCCACATTTTACACCAAAATACCGCATTTTTCACCAAAATCCCCCATTTTTGCCCCAAATTCCCACATTTTACACCTAAATTCCCACATTTCGCACCCCAAATCCCGCATTTTTGCCCCAAATTCCCACATTTCACACCAAAATCCGACATTCTGCTCCCAAAATGCTGTGATTTCCCCAAATTCCCACATTTTGCCCCCCAAATCCCGCATTTTTGCCCCAAATTCCCGCATTTTGCACCAAAATCCCACATTTTGCTTCCAAAATGCTGTGATTTCCCCAAATTCCCCCATTTTGCCCCCAAAATCCCCCATTTTTTGCCCCAAATTCCCCCATTTCGCACCAAAATCCCACATTTTGCTCCCAAAATGCTGTGATTTCCCCAAATTCCCCCATTATGCCCCCCAAATCCCCCATTTTTGCCCCAAATTCCCTCATTTTACACCAAATTCCCCCATTTTGCCCCCCAAATCCCCCATTTTTGCCCCAAATTCCCCCATTTCACACCAAAATCTGACATTTTGCTCCCAAAATGCTGTGATTTCCCCAAATTCTACCATTTTGCCCCCCAAATCCTGCGTTTTTGCCCCAAATTCCCCCATTTCGCACCAAAATCCGACATTTTGCTTCCAAAATCCTGTGATTTCCCCAATTTCCCCCATTTTGTCCACTAAATCCCCCATTTTTGCCCCAAATTCCCCCATTTCGCACCAAAATCCGACATTTTGCTCCCAAAATCCTGTGATTTCCCCAAATTCCCCCATTTTGTCCACCAAATCCCGCATTTTTGCCCCAAATTCCCACATTTTACACCAAAATCCCACATTTTGCCCCCAAAATACCCCATTTTTGCCCCAAATTCCCGCATTTCGCACCAAAATCCGACATTTTGCTCCCAAAATCCTGTGATTTCCCCAAATTCCCCCATTTTGTCCACCAAATCCCGCATTTTTGCCCCAAATTCCCCCATTTCGCACCAAAATTCTTGCATTTTGCCCCAAATTCCCCCATTTCACACCAAAATTCCCACATTTTGCCCCCAAATCCTGGGATTTCCCCCAAATTCCCCCATTTTGCCCCCCAAATCCCCCATTTTGCCCCAAAATCCCCCATTTTTGCCCCAAATTCCCCCATTTCGCACCAAAATCCGACATTTTGCTCCCAAAATGCTGTGATTTCCCCAAATTCCCCCATTTTGCCCCCAAAATCCCCCATTTTTGCCCCAAATTCCCGCATTTTTGCTCCAAATCCCGCATTTTTGCCCCAAAATCCCCCATTTCGCACGAAAATCCCCCATTTTGCCCCACAAATCCCGCATTTTGCCCCAAATTCCCACATTTCACACCAAAATCCCACATTTTGCATCAAAATCCCGGGATTTCCCCCCAAATTCCCCCATTTTGCCCCCCAAATCCCCCATTTTTGCCCCACATTCCCGCATTTCACACCAAAATCCCACATTTTGCTCCCAAAATGCTGTGATTTGCCCAAATTCCCGCATTTTGCCCCCCATTTTTGCCCATTTTTGCCCCAAATCTCACATTTTTGCACCGAATTCCCCCATTTCGCACCAAAATCCCACATTTTGCCCCCAAAATCCCCCAATTTCCACCCAAATTCCCCCATTTCGCCCCCCAAATCCCACATTTTTGCCCCAGATTTCCACATTTTACATCAAAATACCCCATTTTGCACCAAAATCCCCCATTTTTGCCCCAAATTCCCGCAATTTCCACCCAAATTCCCCCATTTTGCCCCCCAAATCCCCTATTTTTGCCCCAAATTCCCACATTTTACACCAAAATACCCCAGTTTGCACCAAAATCCCCCATTTTTGCCCCAAATCCCCGCATTTCGCACCAAAATCCGACATTTTGCTCCCAAAATCCTGTGATTTCCCGAAATTCCCCCATTTTGTCCACCAAATCCCCCATTTTTGCCCCAAATTCCCGCATTTTACACCAAAATCCCCCATTTTGCCCCAAATCCCTGCATTTCGCAACAAAATCCGACATTTTGCTCCCAAAATCCTGTGATTTCCCCAAATTCCCACATTTTGCCCCAAAATCCCGCATTTTTGCCCCAAATTCCCACATTTTTGCCCCAAATCTCGCATTTTTGCCCGAAATTCCCCCATTTCACACCAAAATTCCCACATTTTGCCCCAAATTCCCGCATTTCACACCAAAATCCCACATTTTGCCCGCAAAAACCCACAATTTCACCCCAAATTCCCACATTTTACCGCCCAAATCCCACATTTTTGCCCCAAATTCCCCCATTTCGCACCAAAATCCCGCATTTTGCCCCCAAAATCCAGCAATTTCCCCCCAAATTCCCCCATTTTGCCCCCCAAATCCCCTATTTTTGCCCCAAATTCCCCCATTTCGCACCAAAATCCCACATTTTGCCTCAAAATTCCGGGATTTCCCACCAAATTCCCCCATTTTGCCCCCCAAATCCCGCATTTTTGCCCCACATTCCCGCATTTCAGACCAAAATCCCACATTTTGCTCCCAAAATGCTGTGATTTCCCCAAATTCCCCCATTTTGCCCCCCAAATCCCACATTTTTGCCCCAAATTCCCACATTTTTGCCCCAAATTCCCCCATTTCACACCAAAATTCCCACATTTTGCCCCAAATTCCCCCATTTCACACCAAAATCCCACATTTTGCCCCCAAAATCCCGTGATTTGCCCCCAAATTCCCCCATTTTGCCCCCCAAATCCCACATTTTTGCCCCAAATTCCCACATTTTACACCAAAATCCCAGATTTTGCCCCCAAAATACCCCATTTTTGCCCCAAATTCCCGCATTTCGCACCAAAATCCCACATTTTGCTCCCAAAATGCTGTGATTTCCCCAAATTCCAACATTTTGTCCACCAAATCCTGCATTTTTGCCCCAAATTCCCCCATTTTACACCAAAATTCTTACATTTTGCCCCAAATTCCCACATTTCACACCAAAATCCCACATTTTGCCCCCAAATCCGGGGATTTCCCCCCAAATTCCCCCATTTTGCCCCCCAAATCCCACACTTTTGCCCCAAATTTCCCCATTTCGCACCAAAATCCCACATTTTGCCCCCCAAATCCCCCATTTTTGCCCCAAATTCCCGCATTTCGCACCAAAATTCGACATTTTGCTCCCAAAATGCTGTGATTTCCCCAAATTCCCCCATTTTGCCCCCCAAATCCCACATTTTTGCCCCAAATTTCCACATTTTACACCAAAATACCGCATTTTTCACCAAAATCCCCCATTTTTGCCCCAAATTCCCACATTTTACACCTAAATTCCCACATTTCGCACCCCAAATCCCGCATTTTTGCCCCAAATTCCCACATTTCACACCAAAATCCGACATTCTGCTCCCAAAATGCTGTGATTTCCCCAAATTCCCACATTTTGCCCCCCAAATCCCGCATTTTTGCCCCAAATTCCCGCATTTTGCACCAAAATCCCACATTTTGCTTCCAAAATGCTGTGATTTCCCCAAATTCCCCCATTTTGCCCCCAAAATCCCCCATTTTTTGCCCCAAATTCCCCCATTTCGCACCAAAATCCCACATTTTGCTCCCAAAATGCTGTGATTTCCCCAAATTCCCCCATTATGCCCCCCAAATCCCCCATTTTTGCCCCAAATTCCCTCATTTTACACCAAATTCCCCCATTTTGCCCCCCAAATCCCCCATTTTTGCCCCAAATTCCCCCATTTCACACCAAAATCTGACATTTTGCTCCCAAAATGCTGTGATTTCCCCAAATTCTACCATTTTGCCCCCCAAATCCTGCGTTTTTGCCCCAAATTCCCCCATTTCGCACCAAAATCCGACATTTTGCTTCCAAAATCCTGTGATTTCCCCAATTTCCCCCATTTTGTCCACTAAATCCCCCATTTTTGCCCCAAAAATCTCACATTTTTGCCCCAAATCTCCCATTTTTGCCCCAAATTCCCCCATTTCGCACCAAAATTCCCACATTGTGCCCCAAATTCCCCCATTTCACACCAAAATCCCACATTTTGCCCCAAAATGCTGTGATTTCCCCAAATTCCCCCATTTTGCCCTAAATCCCGCATTTTTGCCCCAAATTCCCCCATTTTTGCCCAAAATCCCGAATTTTTGCCCCAAATTCCCCCATTTCGCACCAAAATCCCACATTTTGCCCCAAAAATCCAGCAATTTCACCCCAATTTCCCCCATTTTGCCCCCCAAATCCCCTATTTTTGCCCCAAATTCCCTCATTTTGCCCCCAAAATCCCACATTTTGCCCCCAAAATCCCCCATTTTTGCCCCAAATTCCCGCATTTCGCACCAAAATTTCACATTGTTGCCCCAAAATCCCACAATTTCCCCCCAAATTCCCCCATTTCGCCCCCCAAATCCCACATTTTTGCCCCAAATTCCCACATTTTACACCAAATTCCCCCATTTTGCCCCCCAAATCCCACATTTTTGCCCCAAATTCCCACATTTTTGCCCCAAATCTCGCATTTTTGCCCCAAATTCCCCCATTTCGCACCAAAATTCCAACATTTTGCCCAAATTCCCCCATTTCACACCAAAATCCCACATTTTGCCCCCAAAATCCCGTGATTTGCCCCCAAATTCCCCCATTTTGCCCCCCAAATCCCCAATTTTTGTCCCAAATTCCCCCATTTCGCACCAAAATCCCACATTTTGCCTCAAAATCCCGGGATTTCCCACCAAATTCCCCCATTTTGCCCCCCAAATCCCGCATTTTTGCCCCACATTCCCGCATTTCACACCAAAATCCCACATTTTGCTCCCAAAATGCTGTGATTTCCCCAAATTCCCCCATTTTGCCCCCCAAATCCCCCATTTTTGCCCCAAATTCCCCCATTTCACACCAAAATCCCACATTTTGCTCCCAAAATGCTGTGATTTCCCCAAATTCCCCCATTTTGTCCACCAAATCCCCCATTTTTGCCCCAAATTCCCACATTTTTGCCCCAAATCTCGCATTTTTGCCCGAAATTCCCCCATTTCGCACGAAAATCCCACATTTTGCCCCAAATTCCCCCATTTCACACGAAAATCCCACATTTTGCCCCCAAATCCGGGGATTTCCCACCAAATTCCCCCATTTTGCCCCCCAAATCCCCCATTTTTGCCCCAAATTCCCCCATTTCGCACCAAAATCCCACATTTTGCCCCAAAAATCCAGCAATTTCACCCCAATTTCCCCCATTTTGCCCCCCAAATCCCCTATTTTTGCCCCAAATTCCCTCATTTTGCCCCCAAAATCCCACATTTTGCCCCCAAAATCCCCCATTTTTGCCCCAAATTCCCGCATTTCGCACCAAAATTTCACATTGTTGCCCCAAAATCCCACAATTTCCCCCCAAATTCCCCCATTTCGCCCCCCAAATCCCACATTTTTGCCCCAAATTCCCACATTTTACACCAAATTCCCCCATTTTGCCCCCCAAATCCCACATTTTTGCCCCAAATTCCCACATTTTTGCCCCAAATCTCGCATTTTTGCCCCAAATTCCCCCATTTCGCACCAAAATTCCAACATTTTGCCCAAATTCCCCCATTTCACACCAAAATCCCACATTTTGCCCCCAAAATCCCGTGATTTGCCCCCAAATTCCCCCATTTTGCCCCCCAAATCCCACATTTTTGCCCCAAATTCCCCCATTTCGCACCAAAATCCCACATTTTTGCCCCAAATTCCCCCATTTCGCACCAAAATCCCACATTTTGCCTCAAAATCCCGGGATTTCCCCCCAAATTCCCCCATTTTGCCCCCCAAATCCCGCATTTTTGCCCCACATTCCCGCATTTCACACCAAAATCCCACATTTTGCTCCCAAAATGCTGTGATTTCCCCAAATTCCCCCATTTTGCCCCCCAAATCCCCCATTTTTGCCCCAAATTCCCCCATTTCACACCAAAATCCCACATTTTGCTCCCAAAATGCTGTGATTTCCCCAAATTCCCCCATTTTGTCCACCAAATCCCCCATTTTTGCCCCAAATTCCCACATTTTTGCCCCAAATCTCGCATTTTTGCCCGAAATTCCCCCATTTCACACCAAAATTCCCACATTTTGCCCCAAATTCCCGCATTTCACACCAAAATCCCACATTTTGCCCGCAAAAACCCACAATTTCACCCCAAATTCCCACATTTTACCGCCCAAATCCCACATTTTTGCCCCAAATTCCCCCATTTCGCACCAAAATCCCGCATTTTGCCCCCAAAATCCAGCAATTTCCCCCCAAATTCCCCCATTTTGCCCCCCAAATCCCCTATTTTTGCCCCAAATTCCCCCATTTCGCACCAAAATCCCACATTTTGCCTCAAAATCCCGGGATTTCCCACCAAATTCCCCCATTTTGCCCCCCAAATCCCGCATTTTTGCCCCACATTCCCGCATTTCAGACCAAAATCCCACATTTTGCTCCCAAAATGCTGTGATTTCCCCAAATTCCCCCATTTTGCCCCCCAAATCCCACATTTTTGCCCCAAATTCCCACATTTTTGCCCGAAATTCCCCCATTTCACACCAAAATTCCCACATTTTGCCCCAAATTCCCCCATTTCACACCAAAATCCCACATTTTGCCCCCAAAATCCCGTGATTTGCCCCCAAATTCCCCCATTTTGCCCCCCAAATCCCACATTTTTGCCCCAAATTCCCACATTTTACACCAAAATCCCAGATTTTGCCCCCAAAATACCCCATTTTTGCCCCAAATTCCCGCATTTCGCACCAAAATCCCACATTTTGCTCCCAAAATGCTGTGATTTCCCCAAATTCCAACATTTTGTCCACCAAATCCTGCATTTTTGCCCCAAATTCCCCCATTTTACACCAAAATTCTTGCATTTTGCCCCAAATTCCCACATTTCACACCAAAATCCCACATTTTGCCCCCAAATCCGGGGATTTCCCCCCAAATTCCCCCATTTTGCCCCCCAAATCCCACACTTTTGCCCCAAATTTCCCCATTTCGCACCAAAATCCCACATTTTGCCCCCACAATCCCCCATTTTTGCCCCAAATTCCCGCATTTCGCACCAAAATTCGACATTTTGCTCCCAAAATGCTGTGATTTCCCCAAATTCCCCCATTTTGCCCCCCAAATCCCACATTTTTGCCCCAAATTTCCACATTTTACACCAAAATACCGCATTTTTCACCAAAATCCCCCATTTTTGCCCCAAATTCCCACATTTTACACCTAAATTCCCACATTTCGCACCCCAAATCCCGCATTTTTGCCCCAAATTCCCACATTTCACACCAAAATCCGACATTCTGCTCCCAAAATGCTGTGATTTCCCCAAATTCCCACATTTTGCCCCCCAAATCCCGCATTTTTGCCCCAAATTCCCGCATTTTGCACCAAAATCCCACATTTTGCTTCCAAAATGCTGTGATTTCCCCAAATTCCCCCATTTTGCCCCCAAAATCCCCCATTTTTTGCCCCAAATTCCCCCATTTCGCACCAAAATCCCACATTTTGCTCCCAAAATGCTGTGATTTCCCCAAATTCCCCCATTATGCCCCCCAAATCCCCCATTTTTGCCCCAAATTCCCTCATTTTACACCAAATTCCCCCATTTTGCCCCCCAAATCCCCCATTTTTGCCCCAAATTCCCCCATTTCACACCAAAATCTGACATTTTGCTCCCAAAATGCTGTGATTTCCCCAAATTCTACCATTTTGCCCCCCAAATCCTGCGTTTTTGCCCCAAATTCCCCCATTTCGCACCAAAATCCGACATTTTGCTTCCAAAATCCTGTGATTTCCCCAATTTCCCCCATTTTGTCCACTAAATCCCCCATTTTTGCCCCAAAAATCTCACATTTTTGCCCCAAATCTCCCATTTTTGCCCCAAATTCCCCCATTTCGCACCAAAATTCCCACATTGTGCCCCAAATTCCCCCATTTCACACCAAAATCCCACATTTTGCCCCAAAATGCTGTGATTTCCCCAAATTCCCCCATTTTGCCCTAAATCCCGCATTTTTGCCCCAAATTCCCCCATTTTTGCCCAAAATCCCGAATTTTTGCCCCAAATTCCCCCATTTCGCACCAAAATCCCACATTTTGCCCCAAAAATCCAGCAATTTCACCCCAATTTCCCCCATTTTGCCCCCCAAATCCCCTATTTTTGCCCCAAATTCCCTCATTTTGCCCCCAAAATCCCACATTTTGCCCCCAAAATCCCCCATTTTTGCCCCAAATTCCCGCATTTCGCACCAAAATTTCACATTGTTGCCCCAAAATCCCACAATTTCCCCCCAAATTCCCCCATTTCGCCCCCCAAATCCCACATTTTTGCCCCAAATTCCCACATTTTACACCAAATTCCCCCATTTTGCCCCCCAAATCCCACATTTTTGCCCCAAATTCCCACATTTTTGCCCCAAATCTCGCATTTTTGCCCCAAATTCCCCCATTTCGCACCAAAATTCCCACATTTTGCCCAAATTCCCCCATTTCACACCAAAATCCCACATTTTGCCCCCAAAATCCCGTGATTTGCCCCCAAATTCCCCCATTTTGCCCCCCAAATCCCACATTTTTGCCCCAAATTCCCGCATTTCGCACCAAAATTTCACATTGTTGCCCCAAAATCCCACAATTTCCCCCCAAATTCCCCCATTTCGCCCCCCAAATCCCACATTTTTGCCCCAAATTCCCACATTTTACACCAAATTCCCCCATTTTGCCCCCCAAATCCCACATTTTTGCCCCAAATTCCCACATTTTTGCCCCAAATCTCGCATTTTTGCCCCAAATTCCCCCATTTCGCACCAAAATTCCCACATTTTGCCCAAATTCCCCCATTTCACACCAAAATCCCACATTTTGCCCCAAAAATCCCGTGATTTGCCCCCAAATTCCCCCATTTTGCCCCCCAAATCCCCAATTTTTGTCCCAAATTCCCCCATTTCACACCAAAATCCCACATTTTGCCTCAAAATCCCGGGATTTCCCACCAAATTCCCCCATTTTGCCCCCCAAATCCCGCATTTTTGCCCCACATTCCCGCATTTCACACCAAAATCCCACATTTTGCTCCCAAAATGCTGTGATTTCCCCAAATTCCCCCATTTTGCCCCCCAAATCCCCCATTTTTGCCCCAAATTCCCCCATTTCACACCAAAATCCCACATTTTGCTCCCAAAATGCTGTGATTTCCCCAAATTCCCCCATTTTGTCCACCAAATCCCCCATTTTTGCCCCAAATTCCCACATTTTTGCCCCAAATCTCGCATTTTTGCCCGAAATTCCCCCATTTCGCACGAAAATCCCACATTTTGCCCCAAATTCCCCCATTTCACACGAAAATCCCACATTTTGCCCCCAAATCCGGGGATTTCCCACCAAATTCCCCCATTTTGCCCCCCAAATCCCCCATTTTTGCCCCAAATTCCCCCATTTCGCACCAAAATCCCACATTTTGCCCCAAAAATCCAGCAATTTCACCCCAATTTCCCCCATTTTGCCCCCCAAATCCCCTATTTTTGCCCCAAATTCCCTCATTTTGCCCCCAAAATCCCACATTTTGCCCCCAAAATCCCCCATTTTTGCCCCAAATTCCCGCATTTCGCACCAAAATTTCACATTGTTGCCCCAAAATCCCACAATTTCCCCCCAAATTCCCCCATTTCGCCCCCCAAATCCCACATTTTTGCCCCAAATTCCCACATTTTACACCAAATTCCCCCATTTTGCCCCCCAAATCCCACATTTTTGCCCCAAATTCCCACATTTTTGCCCCAAATCTCGCATTTTTGCCCCAAATTCCCCCATTTCGCACCAAAATTCCAACATTTTGCCCAAATTCCCCCATTTCACACCAAAATCCCACATTTTGCCCCCAAAATCCCGTGATTTGCCCCCAAATTCCCCCATTTTGCCCCCCAAATCCCACATTTTTGCCCCAAATTCCCCCATTTCGCACCAAAATCCCACATTTTTGCCCCAAATTCCCCCATTTCGCACCAAAATCCCACATTTTGCCTCAAAATCCCGGGATTTCCCCCCAAATTCCCCCATTTTGCCCCCCAAATCCCGCATTTTTGCCCCACATTCCCGCATTTCACACCAAAATCCCACATTTTGCTCCCAAAATGCTGTGATTTCCCCAAATTCCCCCATTTTGCCCCCCAAATCCCCCATTTTTGCCCCAAATTCCCCCATTTCACACCAAAATCCCACATTTTGCTCCCAAAATGCTGTGATTTCCCCAAATTCCCCCATTTTGTCCACCAAATCCCCCATTTTTGCCCCGAATTCCCACATTTTTGCCCCAAATCTCGCATTTTTGCCCGAAATTCCCCCATTTCACACCAAAATTCCCACATTTTGCCCCAAATTCCCGCATTTCACACCAAAATCCCACATTTTGCCCCCAAAAACCCACAATTTCACCCCAAATTCCCACATTTTACCGCCCAAATCCCACATTTTTGCCCCAAATTCCCCCATTTCGCACCAAAATCCCGCATTTTGCCCCCAAAATCCAGCAATTTCCCCCCAAATTCCCCCATTTTGCCCCCCAAATCCCACATTTTTGCCCCAAATTCCCCCATTTCGCACCAAAATCCCACATTTTGCCTCAAAATCTCGGGATTTCCCACCAAATTCCCCCATTTTGCCCCCCAAATCCCGCATTTTTGCCCCACATTCCCGCATTTCAGACCAAAATCCCACATTTTGCTCCCAAAATGCTGTGATTTCCCCAAATTCCCCCATTTTGCCCCCCAAATCCCACATTTTTGCCCCAAATTCCCACATTTTTGCCCCAAATTCCCCCATTTCACACCAAAATTCCCACATTTTGCCCCAAATTCCCCCATTTCACACCAAAATCCCACATTTTGCCCCCAAAATCCCGTGATTTGCCCCCAAATTCCCCCATTTTGCCCCCCAAATCCCACATTTTTGCCCCAAATTCCCACATTTTACACCAAAATCCCAGATTTTGCCCCCAAAATACCCCATTTTTGCCCCAAATTCCCGCATTTCGCACCAAAATCCCACATTTTGCTCCCAAAATGCTGTGATTTCCCCAAATTCCAACATTTTGTCCACCAAATCCTGCATTTTTGCCCCAAATTCCCCCATTTTACACCAAAATTCTTACATTTTGCCCCAAATTCCCACATTTCACACCAAAATCCCACATTTTGCCCCCAAATCCGGGGATTTCCCCCCAAATTCCCCCATTTTGCCCCCCAAATCCCACACTTTTGCCCCAAATTTCCCCATTTCGCACCAAAATCCCACATTTTGCCCCCACAATCCCCCATTTTTGCCCCAAATTCCCGCATTTCGCACCAAAATTCGACATTTTGCTCCCAAAATGCTGTGATTTCCCCAAATTCCCCCATTTTGCCCCCCAAATCCCACATTTTTGCCCCAAATTTCCACATTTTACACCAAAATACCGCATTTTTCACCAAAATCCCCCATTTTTGCCCCAAATTCCCACATTTTACACCTAAATTCCCACATTTCGCACCCCAAATCCCGCATTTTTGCCCCAAATTCCCACATTTCACACCAAAATCCGACATTCTGCTCCCAAAATGCTGTGATTTCCCCAAATTCCCACATTTTGCCCCCCAAATCCCGCATTTTTGCCCCAAATTCCCGCATTTTGCACCAAAATCCCACATTTTGCTTCCAAAATGCTGTGATTTCCCCAAATTCCCCCATTTTGCCCCCAAAATCCCCCATTTTTTGCCCCAAATTCCCCCATTTCGCACCAAAATCCCACATTTTGCTCCCAAAATGCTGTGATTTCCCCAAATTCCCCCATTATGCCCCCCAAATCCCCCATTTTTGCCCCAAATTCCCTCATTTTACACCAAATTCCCCCATTTTGCCCCCCAAATCCCCCATTTTTGCCCCAAATTCCCCCATTTCACACCAAAATCTGACATTTTGCTCCCAAAATGCTGTGATTTCCCCAAATTCTACCATTTTGCCCCCCAAATCCTGCATTTTTGCCCCAAATTCCCGCATTTCGCACCAAAATCCGACATTTTGCTTCCAAAATCCTGTGATTTCCCCAATTTCCCCCATTTTGTCCACTAAATCCCCCATTTTTGCCCCAAAAATCTCACATTTTTGCCCCAAATCTCCCATTTTTGCCCGAAATTCCCCCATTTCGCACCAAAATTCCCACATTGTGCCCCAAATTCCCCCATTTCACACCAAAATCCCACATTTTGCCCCAAAATGCTGTGATTTCCCCAAATTCCCCCATTTTGCCCTAAATCCCGCATTTTTGCCCCAAATTCCCCCATTTTTGCCCAAAATCCCGAATTTTTGCCCCAAATTCCCCCATTTCGCACCAAAATCCCACATTTTGCCCCCAAAATCCAGCAATTTCACCCCAATTTCCCCCATTTTGCCCCCCAAATCCCCTATTTTTGCCCCAAATTCCCTCATTTTGCCCCCAAAATCCCACATTTTGCCCCCAAAATCCCCCATTTTTGCCCCAAATTCCCGCATTTCGCACCAAAATTTCACATTGTTGCCCCAAAATCCCACAACTTCCCCCCAAATTCCCCCATTTCGCCCCCCAAATCCCACATTTTTGCCCCAAATTCCCACATTTTACACCAAATTCCCCCATTTTGTCCCCCAAATCCCACATTTTTGCCCCAAATTCCCACATTTTTGCCCCAAATCTCGCATTTTTGCCCCAAATTCCCCCATTTCGCACCAAAATTCCAACATTTTGCCCAAATTCCCCCATTTCACACCAAAATCCCACATTTTGCCCCCAAAATCCCGTGATTTGCCCCCAAATTCCCCCATTTTGCCCCCCAAATCCCCAATTTTTGTCCCAAATTCCCCCATTTCGCACCAAAATCCCACATTTTGCCTCAAAATCTCGGGATTTCCCACCAAATTCCCCCATTTTGCCCCCCAAATCCCGCATTTTTGCCCCACATTCCCGCATTTCACACCAAAATCCCACATTTTGCTCCCAAAATGCTGTGATTTCCCCAAATTCCCCCATTTTGCCCCCCAAATCCCCCATTTTTGCCCCAAATTCCCCCATTTCACACCAAAATCCCACATTTTGCTCCCAAAATGCTGTGATTTCCCCAAATTCCCCCATTTTGTCCACCAAATCCCCCATTTTTGCCCCAAATTCCCACATTTTTGCCCCAAATCTCGCATTTTTGCCCGAAATTCCCCCATTTCGCACGAAAATCCCACATTTTGCCCCAAATTCCCCCATTTCACACGAAAATCCCACATTTTGCCCCCAAATCCGGGGATTTCCCACCAAATTCCCCCATTTTGCCCCCCAAATCCCCCATTTTTGCCCCAAATTCCCCCATTTCGCACCAAAATCCCACATTTTGCCCCAAAAATCCAGCAATTTCACCCCAATTTCCCCCATTTTGCCCCCCAAATCCCCTATTTTTGCCCCAAATTCCCTCATTTTGCCCCCAAAATCCCACATTTTGCCCCCAAAATCCCCCATTTTTGCCCCAAATTCCCGCATTTCGCACCAAAATTTCACATTGTTGCCCCAAAATCCCACAATTTCCCCCCAAATTCCCCCATTTCGCCCCCCAAATCCCACATTTTTGCCCCAAATTCCCACATTTTACACCAAATTCCCCCATTTTGCCCCCCAAATCCCACATTTTTGCCCCAAATTCCCACATTTTTGCCCCAAATCTCGCATTTTTGCCCCAAATTCCCCCATTTCACACCAAAATCCCACATTTTGCCCCCAAAATCCCGTGATTTGCCCCCAAATTCCCCCATTTTGCCCCCCAAATCCCACATTTTTGCCCCAAATTCCCCCATTTCGCACCAAAATCCCACATTTTTGCCCCAAATTTCCCCATTTCGCACCAAAATCCCACATTTTGCCTCAAAATCCCGGGATTTCCCCCCAAATTCCCCCATTTTGCCCCCCAAATCCCGCATTTTTGCCCCACATTCCCGCATTTCACACCAAAATCCCACATTTTGCTCCCAAAATGCTGTGATTTCCCCAAATTCCCCCATTTTGCCCCCCAAATCCCGCATTTTTGCCCCAAATTCCCCCATTTCACACCAAAATCCCACATTTTGCTCCCAAAATGCTGTGATTTCCCCAAATTCCCCCATTTTGTCCACCAAATCCCCCATTTTTGCCCCAAATTCCCACATTTTTGCCCCAAATCTCGCATTTTTGCCCGAAATTCCCCCATTTCACACCAAAATTCCCACATTTTGCCCCAAATTCCCGCATTTCACACCAAAATCCCACATTTTGCCCGCAAAAACCCACAATTTCACCCCAAATTCCCACATTTTACTGCCCAAATCCCACATTTTTGCCCCAAATTCCCCCATTTCGCACCAAAATCCCGCATTTTGCCCCCAAAATCCAGCAATTTCCCCCCAAATTCCCCCATTTTGCCCCCCAAATCCCCTATTTTTGCCCCAAATTCCCCCATTTCGCACCAAAATCCCACATTTTGCCTCAAAATTCCGGGATTTCCCACCAAATTCCCCCATTTTGCCCCCCAAATCCCGCATTTTTGCCCCACATTCCCGCATTTCAGACCGAAATCCCACATTTTGCTCCCAAAATGCTGTGATTTCCCCAAATTCCCCCATTTTGCCCCCCAAATCCCACATTTTTGCCCCAAATTCCCACATTTTTGCCCCAAATTCCCCCATTTCACACCAAAATTCCCACATTTTGCCCCAAATTCCCCCATTTCACACCAAAATCCCACATTTTGCCCCCAAAATCCCGTGATTTGCCCCCAAATTCCCCCATTTTGCCCCCCAAATCCCACATTTTTGCCCCAAATTCCCACATTTTACACCAAAATCCCAGATTTTGCCCCCAAAATACCCCATTTTTGCCCCAAATTCCCGCATTTCGCACCAAAATCCCACATTTTGCTCCCAAATGCTGTGATTTCCCCAAATTCCAACATTTTGTCCACCAAATCCTGCATTTTTGCCCCAAATTCCCCCATTTTACACCAAAATTCTTACATTTTGCCCCAAATTCCCACATTTCACACCAAAATCCCACATTTTGCCCCCAAATCCGGGGATTTCCCCTTCAAATTCCCCCATTTTGCCCCCCAAATCCCACACTTTTGCCCCAAATTTCCCCATTTCGCACCAAAATCCCACATTTTGCCCCCACAATCCCCCATTTTTGCCCCAAATTCCCGCATTTCGCACCAAAATTCGACATTTTGCTCCCAAAATGCTGTGATTTCCCCAAATTCCCCCATTTTGCCCCCCAAATCCCACATTTTTGCCCCAAATTTCCACATTTTACACCAAAATACCGCATTTTTCACCAAAATCCCCCATTTTTGCCCCAAATTCCCACATTTTACACCTAAATTCCCACATTTCGCACCCCAAATCCCGCATTTTTGCCCCAAATTCCCACATTTCACACCAAAATCCGACATTCTGCTCCCAAAATGCTGTGATTTCCCCAAATTCCCACATTTTGCCCCCCAAATCCCGCATTTTTGCCCCAAATTCCCGCATTTTGCACCAAAATCCCACATTTTGCTTCCAAAATGCTGTGATTTCCCCAAATTCCCCCATTTTGCCCCCAAAATCCCCCATTTTTTGCCCCAAATTCCCCCATTTCGCACCAAAATCCCACATTTTGCTCCCAAAATGCTGTGATTTCCCCAAATTCCCCCATTATGCCCCCCAAATCCCCCATTTTTGCCCCAAATTCCCTCATTTTACACCAAATTCCCCCATTTTGCCCCCCAAATCCCCCATTTTTGCCCCAAATTCCCCCATTTCACACCAAAATCTGACATTTTGCTCCCAAAATGCTGTGATTTCCCCAAATTCTACCATTTTGCCCCCCAAATCCTGCGTTTTTGCCCCAAATTCCCCCATTTCGCACCAAAATCCGACATTTTGCTTCCAAAATCCTGTGATTTCCCCAATTTCCCCCATTTTGTCCACTAAATCCCCCATTTTTGCCCCAAAAATCTCACATTTTTGCCCCAAATCTCCCATTTTTGCCCCAAATTCCCCCATTTCGCACCAAAATTCCCACATTGTGCCCCAAATTCCCCCATTTCACACCAAAATCCCACATTTTGCCCCAAAATGCTGTGATTTCCCCAAATTCCCCCATTTTGCCCTAAATCCCGCATTTTTGCCCCAAATTCCCCCATTTTTGCCCAAAATCCCGAATTTTTGCCCCAAATTCCCCCATTTCGCACCAAAATCCCACATTTTGCCCCAAAAATCCAGCAATTTCACCCCAATTTCCCCCATTTTGCCCCCCAAATCCCCTATTTTTGCCCCAAATTCCCTCATTTTGCCCCCAAAATCCCACATTTTGCCCCCAAAATCCCCCATTTTTGCCCCAAATTCCCGCATTTCGCACCAAAATTTCACATTGTTGCCCCAAAATCCCACAATTTCCCCCCAAATTCCCCCATTTCGCCCCCCAAATCCCACATTTTTGCCCCAAATTCCCACATTTTACACCAAATTCCCCCATTTTGCCCCCCAAATCCCACATTTTTGCCCCAAATTCCCACATTTTTGCCCCAAATCTCGCATTTTTGCCCCAAATTCCCCCATTTCGCACCAAAATTCCAACATTTTGCCCAAATTCCCCCATTTCACACCAAAATCCCACATTTTGCCCCCAAAATCCCGTGATTTGCCCCCAAATTCCCCCATTTTGCCCCCCAAATCCCACATTTTTGCCCCAAATTCCCGCATTTCGCACCAAAATTTCACATTGTTGCCCCAAAATCCCACAATTTCCCCCCAAATTCCCCCATTTCGCCCCCCAAATCCCACATTTTTGCCCCAAATTCCCACATTTTACACCAAATTCCCCCATTTTGCCCCCCAAATCCCACATTTTTGCCCCAAATTCCCACATTTTTGCCCCAAATCTCGCATTTTTGCCCCAAATTCCCCCATTTCGCACCAAAATTCCCACATTTTGCCCAAATTCCCCCATTTCACACCAAAATCCCACATTTTGCCCCCAAAATCCCGTGATTTGCCCCCAAATTCCCCCATTTTGCCCCCCAAATCCCCAATTTTTGTCCCAAATTCCCCCATTTCACACCAAAATCCCACATTTTGCCTCAAAATCCCGGGATTTCCCACCAAATTCCCCCATTTTGCCCCCCAAATCCCGCATTTTTGCCCCACATTCCCGCATTTCACACCAAAATCCCACATTTTGCTCCCAAAATGCTGTGATTTCCCCAAATTCCCCCATTTTGCCCCCCAAATCCCCCATTTTTGCCCCAAATTCCCCCATTTCACACCAAAATCCCACATTTTGCTCCCAAAATGCTGTGATTTCCCCAAATTCCCCCATTTTGTCCACCAAATCCCCCATTTTTGCCCCAAATTCCCACATTTTTGCCCCAAATCTCGCATTTTTGCCCGAAATTCCCCCATTTCGCACGAAAATCCCACATTTTGCCCCAAATTCCCCCATTTCACACGAAAATCCCACATTTTGCCCCCAAATCCGGGGATTTCCCACCAAATTCCCCCATTTTGCCCCCCAAATCCCCCATTTTTGCCCCAAATTCCCCCATTTTGCACCAAAATCCCACATTTTGCCCCAAAAATCCAGCAATTTCACCCCAATTTCCCCCATTTTGCCCCCCAAATCCCCTATTTTTGCCCCAAATTCCCTCATTTTGCCCCCAAAATCCCACATTTTGCCCCCAAAATCCCCCATTTTTGCCCCAAATTCCCGCATTTCGCACCAAAATTTCACATTGTTGCCCCAAAATCCCACAATTTCCCCCCAAATTCCCCCATTTCGCCCCCCAAATCCCACATTTTTGCCCCAAATTCCCACATTTTACACCAAATTCCCCCATTTTGCCCCCCAAATCCCACATTTTTGCCCCAAATTCCCACATTTTTGCCCCAAATCTCGCATTTTTGCCCCAAATTCCCCCATTTCGCACCAAAATTCCAACATTTTGCCCAAATTCCCCCATTTCACACCAAAATCCCACATTTTGCCCCCAAAATCCCGTGATTTGCCCCCAAATTCCCCCATTTTGCCCCCCAAATCCCACATTTTTGCCCCAAATTCCCCCATTTCGCACCAAAATCCCACATTTTTGCCCCAAATTCCCCCATTTCGCACCAAAATCCCACATTTTGCCTCAAAATCCCGGGATTTCCCCCCAAATTCCCCCATTTTGCCCCCCAAATCCCGCATTTTTGCCCCACATTCCCGCATTTCACACCAAAATCCCACATTTTGCTCCCAAAATGCTGTGATTTCCCCAAATTCCCCCATTTTGCCCCCCAAATCCCCCATTTTTGCCCCAAATTCCCCCATTTCACACCAAAATCCCACATTTTGCTCCCAAAATGCTGTGATTTCCCCAAATTCCCCCATTTTGTCCACCAAATCCCCCATTTTTGCCCCGAATTCCCACATTTTTGCCCCAAATCTCGCATTTTTGCCCGAAATTCCCCCATTTCACACCAAAATTCCCACATTTTGCCCCAAATTCCCGCATTTCACACCAAAATCCCACATTTTGCCCCCAAAAACCCACAATTTCACCCCAAATTCCCACATTTTACCGCCCAAATCCCACATTTTTGCCCCAAATTCCCCCATTTCGCACCAAAATCCCGCATTTTGCCCCCAAAATCCAGCAATTTCCCCCCAAATTCCCCCATTTTGCCCCCCAAATCCCACATTTTTGCCCCAAATTCCCCCATTTCGCACCAAAATCCCACATTTTGCCTCAAAATCTCGGGATTTCCCACCAAATTCCCCCATTTTGCCCCCCAAATCCCGCATTTTTGCCCCACATTCCCGCATTTCAGACCAAAATCCCACATTTTGCTCCCAAAATGCTGTGATTTCCCCAAATTCCCCCATTTTGCCCCCCAAATCCCACATTTTTGCCCCAAATTCCCACATTTTTGCCCCAAATTCCCCCATTTCACACCAAAATTCCCACATTTTGCCCCAAATTCCCCCATTTCACACCAAAATCCCACATTTTGCCCCCAAAATCCCGTGATTTGCCCCCAAATTCCCCCATTTTGCCCCCCAAATCCCACATTTTTGCCCCAAATTCCCACATTTTACACCAAAATCCCAGATTTTGCCCCCAAAATACCCCATTTTTGCCCCAAATTCCCGCATTTCGCACCAAAATCCCACATTTTGCTCCCAAAATGCTGTGATTTCCCCAAATTCCAACATTTTGTCCACCAAATCCTGCATTTTTGCCCCAAATTCCCCCATTTTACACCAAAATTCTTACATTTTGCCCCAAATTCCCACATTTCACACCAAAATCCCACATTTTGCCCCCAAATCCGGGGATTTCCCCCCAAATTCCCCCATTTTGCCCCCCAAATCCCACACTTTTGCCCCAAATTTCCCCATTTCGCACCAAAATCCCACATTTTGCCCCCACAATCCCCCATTTTTGCCCCAAATTCCCGCATTTCGCACCAAAATTCGACATTTTGCTCCCAAAATGCTGTGATTTCCCCAAATTCCCCCATTTTGCCCCCCAAATCCCACATTTTTGCCCCAAATTTCCACATTTTACACCAAAATACCGCATTTTTCACCAAAATCCCCCATTTTTGCCCCAAATTCCCACATTTTACACCTAAATTCCCACATTTCGCACCCCAAATCCCGCATTTTTGCCCCACATTCCCACATTTCACACCAAAATCCGACATTCTGCTCCCAAAATGCTGTGATTTCCCCAAATTCCCACATTTTGCCCCCCAAATCCCGCATTTTTGCCCCAAATTCCCGCATTTTGCACCAAAATCCCACATTTTGCTTCCAAAATGCTGTGATTTCCCCAAATTCCCCCATTTTGCCCCCAAAATCCCCCATTTTTTGCCCCAAATTCCCCCATTTCGCACCAAAATCCCACATTTTGCTCCCAAAATGCTGTGATTTCCCCAAATTCCCCCATTATGCCCCCCAAATCCCCCATTTTTGCCCCAAATTCCCTCATTTTACACCAAATTCCCCCATTTTGCCCCCCAAATCCCCCATTTTTGCCCCAAATTCCCCCATTTCACACCAAAATCTGACATTTTGCTCCCAAAATGCTGTGATTTCCCCAAATTCTACCATTTTGCCCCCCAAATCCTGCATTTTTGCCCCAAATTCCCGCATTTCGCACCAAAATCCGACATTTTGCTTCCAAAATCCTGTGATTTCCCCAATTTCCCCCATTTTGTCCACTAAATCCCCCATTTTTGCCCCAAAAATCTCACATTTTTGCCCCAAATCTCCCATTTTTGCCCGAAATTCCCCCATTTCGCACCAAAATTCCCACATTGTGCCCCAAATTCCCCCATTTCACACCAAAATCCCACATTTTGCCCCAAAATGCTGTGATTTCCCCAAATTCCCCCATTTTGCCCTAAATCCCGCATTTTTGCCCCAAATTCCCCCATTTTTGCCCAAAATCCCGAATTTTTGCCCCAAATTCCCCCATTTCGCACCAAAATCCCACATTTTGCCCCAAAAATCCAGCAATTTCACCCCAATTTCCCCCATTTTGCCCCCCAAATCCCCTATTTTTGCCCCAAATTCCCTCATTTTGCCCCCAAAATCCCACATTTTGCCCCCAAAATCCCCCATTTTTGCCCCAAATTCCCGCATTTCGCACCAAAATTTCACATTGTTGCCCCAAAATCCCACAACTTCCCCCCAAATTCCCCCATTTCGCCCCCCAAATCCCACATTTTTGCCCCAAATTCCCACATTTTACACCAAATTCCCCCATTTTGTCCCCCAAATCCCACATTTTTGCCCCAAATTCCCACATTTTTGCCCCAAATCTCGCATTTTTGCCCCAAATTCCCCCATTTCGCACCAAAATTCCAACATTTTGCCCAAATTCCCCCATTTCACACCAAAATCCCACATTTTGCCCCCAAAATCCCGTGATTTGCCCCCAAATTCCCCCATTTTGCCCCCCAAATCCCCAATTTTTGTCCCAAATTCCCCCATTTCGCACCAAAATCCCACATTTTGCCTCAAAATCTCGGGATTTCCCACCAAATTCCCCCATTTTGCCCCCCAAATCCCGCATTTTTGCCCCACATTCCCGCATTTCACACCAAAATCCCACATTTTGCTCCCAAAATGCTGTGATTTCCCCAAATTCCCCCATTTTGCCCCCCAAATCCCCCATTTTTGCCCCAAATTCCCCCATTTCACACCAAAATCCCACATTTTGCTCCCAAAATGCTGTGATTTCCCCAAATTCCCCCATTTTGTCCACCAAATCCCCCATTTTTGCCCCAAATTCCCACATTTTTGCCCCAAATCTCGCATTTTTGCCCGAAATTCCCCCATTTCGCACGAAAATCCCACATTTTGCCCCAAATTCCCCCATTTCACACGAAAATCCCACATTTTGCCCCCAAATCCGGGGATTTCCCACCAAATTCCCCCATTTTGCCCCCCAAATCCCCCATTTTTGCCCCAAATTCCCCCATTTCGCACCAAAATCCCACATTTTGCCCCAAAAATCCAGCAATTTCACCCCAATTTCCCCCATTTTGCCCCCCAAATCCCCTATTTTTGCCCCAAATTCCCTCATTTTGCCCCCAAAATCCCACATTTTGCCCCCAAAATCCCCCATTTTTGCCCCAAATTCCCGCATTTCGCACCAAAATTTCACATTGTTGCCCCAAAATCCCACAATTTCCCCCCAAATTCCCCCATTTCGCCCCCCAAATCCCACATTTTTGCCCCAAATTCCCACATTTTACACCAAATTCCCCCATTTTGCCCCCCAAATCCCACATTTTTGCCCCAAATTCCCACATTTTTGCCCCAAATCTCGCATTTTTGCCCCAAATTCCCCCATTTCACACCAAAATCCCACATTTTGCCCCCAAAATCCCGTGATTTGCCCCCAAATTCCCCCATTTTGCCCCCCAAATCCCACATTTTTGCCCCAAATTCCCCCATTTCGCACCAAAATCCCACATTTTTGCCCCAAATTCCCCCATTTCGCACCAAAATCCCACATTTTGCCTCAAAATCCCGGGATTTCCCCCCAAATTCCCCCATTTTGCCCCCCAAATCCCGCATTTTTGCCCCACATTCCCGCATTTCACACCAAAATCCCACATTTTGCTCCCAAAATGCTGTGATTTCCCCAAATTCCCCCATTTTGCCCCCCAAATCCCGCATTTTTGCCCCAAATTCCCCCATTTCACACCAAAATCCCACATTTTGCTCCCAAAATGCTGTGATTTCCCCAAATTCCCCCATTTTGTCCACCAAATCCCCCATTTTTGCCCCAAATTCCCACATTTTTGCCCCAAATCTCGCATTTTTGCCCGAAATTCCCCCATTTCACACCAAAATTCCCACATTTTGCCCCAAATTCCCGCATTTCACACCAAAATCCCACATTTTGCCCGCAAAAACCCACAATTTCACCCCAAATTCCCACATTTTACTGCCCAAATCCCACATTTTTGCCCCAAATTCCCCCATTTCGCACCAAAATCCCGCATTTTGCCCCCAAAATCCAGCAATTTCCCCCCAAATTCCCCCATTTTGCCCCCCAAATCCCCTATTTTTGCCCCAAATTCCCCCATTTCGCACCAAAATCCCACATTTTGCCTCAAAATTCCGGGATTTCCCACCAAATTCCCCCATTTTGCCCCCCAAATCCCGCATTTTTGCCCCACATTCCCGCATTTCAGACCAAAATCCCACATTTTGCTCCCAAAATGCTGTGATTTCCCCAAATTCCCCCATTTTGCCCCCCAAATCCCACATTTTTGCCCCAAATTCCCACATTTTTGCCCCAAATTCCCCCATTTCACACCAAAATTCCCACATTTTGCCCCAAATTCCCCCATTTCACACCAAAATCCCACATTTTGCCCCCAAAATCCCGTGATTTGCCCCCAAATTCCCCCATTTTGCCCCCCAAATCCCACATTTTTGCCCCAAATTCCCACATTTTACACCAAAATCCCAGATTTTGCCCCCAAAATACCCCATTTTTGCCCCAAATTCCCGCATTTCGCACCAAAATCCCACATTTTGCTCCCAAATGCTGTGATTTCCCCAAATTCCAACATTTTGTCCACCAAATCCTGCATTTTTGCCCCAAATTCCCCCATTTTACACCAAAATTCTTACATTTTGCCCCAAATTCCCACATTTCACACCAAAATCCCACATTTTGCCCCCAAATCCGGGGATTTCCCCCCAAATTCCCCCATTTTGCCCCCCAAATCCCACACTTTTGCCCCAAATTTCCCCATTTCGCACCAAAATCCCACATTTTGCCCCCACAATCCCCCATTTTTGCCCCAAATTCCCGCATTTCGCACCAAAATTCGACATTTTGCTCCCAAAATGCTGTGATTTCCCCAAATTCCCCCATTTTGCCCCCCAAATCCCACATTTTTGCCCCAAATTTCCACATTTTACACCAAAATACCGCATTTTTCACCAAAATCCCCCATTTTTGCCCCAAATTCCCACATTTTACACCTAAATTCCCACATTTCGCACCCCAAATCCCGCATTTTTGCCCCAAATTCCCACATTTCACACCAAAATCCGACATTCTGCTCCCAAAATGCTGTGATTTCCCCAAATTCCCACATTTTGCCCCCCAAATCCCGCATTTTTGCCCCAAATTCCCGCATTTTGCACCAAAATCCCACATTTTGCTTCCAAAATGCTGTGATTTCCCCAAATTCCCCCATTTTGCCCCCAAAATCCCCCATTTTTTGCCCCAAATTCCCCCATTTCGCACCAAAATCCCACATTTTGCTCCCAAAATGCTGTGATTTCCCCAAATTCCCCCATTATGCCCCCCAAATCCCCCATTTTTGCCCCAAATTCCCTCATTTTACACCAAATTCCCCCATTTTGCCCCCCAAATCCCCCATTTTTGCCCCAAATTCCCCCATTTCACACCAAAATCTGACATTTTGCTCCCAAAATGCTGTGATTTCCCCAAATTCTACCATTTTGCCCCCCAAATCCTGCATTTTTGCCCCAAATTCCCGCATTTCGCACCAAAATCCGACATTTTGCTTCCAAAATCCTGTGATTTCCCCAATTTCCCCCATTTTGTCCACTAAATCCCCCATTTTTGCCCCAAAAATCTCACATTTTTGCCCCAAATCTCCCATTTTTGCCCCAAATTCCCCCATTTCGCACCAAAATTCCCACATTGTGCCCCAAATTCCCCCATTTCACACCAAAATCCCACATTTTGCCCCAAAATGCTGTGATTTCCCCAAATTCCCCCATTTTGCCCTAAATCCCGCATTTTTGCCCCAAATTCCCCCATTTTTGCCCAAAATCCCGAATTTTTGCCCCAAATTCCCCCATTTCGCACCAAAATCCCACATTTTGCCCCAAAAATCCAGCAATTTCACCCCAATTTCCCCCATTTTGCCCCCCAAATCCCCTATTTTTGCCCCAAATTCCCTCATTTTGCCCCCAAAATCCCACATTTTGCCCCCAAAATCCCCCATTTTTGCCCCAAATTCCCGCATTTCGCACCAAAATTTCACATTGTTGCCCCAAAATCCCACAATTTCCCCCCAAATTCCCCCATTTCGCCCCCCAAATCCCACATTTTTGCCCCAAATTCCCACATTTTACACCAAATTCCCCCATTTTGCCCCCCAAATCCCACATTTTTGCCCCAAATTCCCACATTTTTGCCCCAAATCTCGCATTTTTGCCCCAAATTCCCCCATTTCGCACCAAAATTCCCACATTTTGCCCAAATTCCCCCATTTCACACCAAAATCCCACATTTTGCCCCCAAAATCCCGTGATTTGCCCCCAAATTCCCCCATTTTGCCCCCCAAATCCCCAATTTTTGCCCCAAATTCCCCCATTTCGCACCAAAATCCCACATTTTGCCTCAAAATCCCGGGATTTCCCACCAAATTCCCCCATTTTGCCCCCCAAATCCCGCATTTTTGCCCCACATTCCCGCATTTCACACCAAAATCTCACATTTTGCCCCCAAAATCCCCCATTTTTGCCCCAAATTCCCGCATTTCGCACCAAAATTTCACATTGTTGCCCCAAAATCCCACAATTTCCCCCCAAATTCCCCCATTTCGCCCCCCAAATCCCACATTTTTGCCCCAAATTCCCACATTTTACACCAAATTCCCCCATTTTGCCCCCCAAATCCCACATTTTTGCCCCAAATTCCCACATTTTTGCCCCAAATCTCGCATTTTTGCCCCAAATTCCCCCATTTCACACCAAAATCCCACATTTTGCCCCAAAAATCCCGTGATTTGCCCCCAAATTCCCCCATTTTGCCCCCCAAATCCCACATTTTTGCCCCAAATTCCCCCATTTCGCACCAAAATCCCACATTTTTGCCCCAAATTCCCCCATTTCGCACCAAAATCCCACATTTTGCCTCAAAATCCCGGGATTTCCCCCCAAATTCCCCCATTTTGCCCCCCAAATCCCGCATTTTTGCCCCACATTCCCGCATTTCACACCAAAATCCCACATTTTGCTCCCAAAATGCTGTGATTTCCCCAAATTCCCCCATTTTGCCCCCCAAATCCCGCATTTTTGCCCCAAATTCCCCCATTTCACACCAAAATCCCACATTTTGCTCCCAAAATGCTGTGATTTCCCCAAATTCCCCCATTTTGTCCACCAAATCTCCCATTTTTGCCCCAAATTCCCACATTTTTGCCCCAAATCTCGCATTTTTGCCCCAAATTCCCCCATTTCACACCAAAATTCCCACATTTTGCCCCAAATTCCCGCATTTCACACCAAAATCCCACATTTTGCCCGCAAAAACCCACAATTTCACCCCAAATTCCCACATTTTGCCCCCCAAATCCCCTATTTTTGCCCCAAATTCCCCCATTTCGCACCAAAATCCCACATTTTGCCTCAAAATTCCGGGATTTCCCACCAAATTCCCCCATTTTGCCCCCCAAATCCCGCATTTTTGCCCCACATTCCCGCATTTCAGACCAAAATTCCACATTTTGCTCCCAAAATGCTGTGATTTCCCCAAATTCCCCCATTTTGCCCCCCAAATCCCACATTTTTGCCCCAAATTCCCACATTTTTGCCCCAAATTCCCCCATTTCACACCAAAATTCCCACATTTTGCCCCAAATTCCCCCATTTCACACCAAAATCCCACATTTTGCCCCCAAAATCCCGTGATTTGCCCCCAAATTCCCCCATTTTGCCCCCCAAATCCCACATTTTTGCCCCAAATTCCCACATTTTACACCAAAATCCCAGATTTTGCCCCCAAAATACCCCATTTTTGCCCCAAATTCCCGCATTTCGCACCAAAATCCCACATTTTGCTCCCAAAATGCTGTGATTTCCCCAAATTCCAACATTTTGTCCACCAAATCCTGCATTTTTGCCCCAAATTCCCCCATTTTACACCAAAATTCTTACATTTTGCCCCAAATTCCCACATTTCACACCAAAATCCCACATTTTGCCCCCAAATCCGGGGATTTCCCCCCAAATTCCCCCATTTTGCCCCCCAAATCCCACACTTTTGCCCCAAATTTCCCCATTTCGCACCAAAATCCCACATTTTGCCCCCACAATCCCCCATTTTTGCCCCAAATTCCCGCATTTCGCACCAAAATTCGACATTTTGCTCCCAAAATGCTGTGATTTCCCCAAATTCCCCCATTTTGCCCCCCAAATCCCACATTTTTGCCCCAAATTTCCACATTTTACACCAAAATACCGCATTTTTCACCAAAATCCCCCATTTTTGCCCCAAATTCCCACATTTTACACCTAAATTCCCACATTTCGCACCCCAAATCCCGCATTTTTGCCCCACATTCCCACATTTCACACCAAAATCCGACATTCTGCTCCCAAAATGCTGTGATTTCCCCAAATTCCCACATTTTGCCCCCCAAATCCCGCATTTTTGCCCCAAATTCCCGCATTTTGCACCAAAATCCCACATTTTGCTTCCAAAATGCTGTGATTTCCCCAAATTCCCCCATTTTGCCCCCAAAATCCCCCATTTTTTGCCCCAAATTCCCCCATTTCGCACCAAAATCCCACATTGTGCCCCAAATTCCCCCATTTCACAACAAAATCCCACATTTTGCCCCAAAATGCTGTGATTTCCCCAAATTCCCCCATTATGCCCCCCAAATCCCCCATTTTTGCCCCAAATTCCCTCATTTTACACCAAATTCCCCCATTTTGCCCCCCAAATCCCCCATTTTTGCCCCAAATTCCCCCATTTCACACCAAAATCTGACATTTTGCTCCCAAAATGCTGTGATTTCCCCAAATTCTACCATTTTGCCCCCCAAATCCTGCGTTTTTGCCCCAAATTCCCCCATTTCGCACCAAAATCCGACATTTTGCTTCCAAAATCCTGTGATTTCCCCAATTTCCCCCATTTTGTCCACTAAATCCCCCATTTTTGCCCCAAAAATCTCACATTTTTGCCCCAAATCTCCCATTTTTGCCCCAAATTCCCCCATTTCGCACCAAAATTCCCACATTGTGCCCCAAATTCCCCCATTTCACACCAAAATCCCACATTTTGCCCCAAAATGCTGTGATTTCCCCAAATTCCCCCATTTTGCCCTAAATCCCGCATTTTTGCCCCAAATTCCCCCATTTTTGCCCAAAATCCCGAATTTTTGCCCCAAATTCCCCCATTTCGCACCAAAATCCCACATTTTGCCCCAAAAATCCAGCAATTTCACCCCAATTTCCCCCATTTTGCCCCCAAATCCCCTATTTTTGCCCCAAATTCCCTCATTTTGCCCCCAAAATCCCACATTTTGCCCCCAAAATCCCCCATTTTTGCCCCAAATTCCCGCATTTCGCACCAAAATTTCACATTGTTGCCCCAAAATCCCACAATTTCCCCCCAAATTCCCCCATTTCGCCCCCCAAATCCCACATTTTTGCCCCAAATTCCCACATTTTACACCAAATTCCCCCATTTTGCCCCCCAAATCCCACATTTTTGCCCCAAATTCCCACATTTTTGCCCCAAATCTCGCATTTTTGCCCCAAATTCCCCCATTTCGCACCAAAATTCCAACATTTTGCCCAAATTCCCCCATTTCACACCAAAATCCCACATTTTGCCCCCAAAATCCCGTGATTTGCCCCCAAATTCCCCCATTTTGCCCCCCAAATCCCCAATTTTTGTCCCAAATTCCCCCATTTCGCACCAAAATCCCACATTTTGCCTCAAAATCCCGGGATTTCCCACCAAATTCCCCCATTTTGCCCCCCAAATCCCGCATTTTTGCCCCACATTCCCGCATTTCACACCAAAATCCCACATTTTGCTCCCAAAATGCTGTGATTTCCCCGAATTCCCCCATTTTGCCCCCCAAATCCCCCATTTTTGCCCCAAATTCCCCCATTTCACACCAAAATCCCACATTTTGCTCCCAAAATGCTGTGATTTCCCCAAATTCCCCCATTTTGTCCACCAAATCCCCCATTTTTGCCCCAAATTCCCACATTTTTGCCCCAAATCTCGCATTTTTGCCCGAAATTCCCCCATTTCGCACGAAAATCCCACATTTTGCCCCAAATTCCCCCATTTCACACGAAAATCCCACATTTTGCCCCCAAATCCGGGGATTTCCCACCAAATTCCCCCATTTTGCCCCCCAAATCCCCCATTTTTGCCCCAAATTCCCCCATTTCGCACCAAAATCCCACATTTTGCCCCAAAAATCCAGCAATTTCACCCCAATTTCCCCCATTTTGCCCCCCAAATCCCCTATTTTTGCCCCAAATTCCCTCATTTTGCCCCCAAAATCCCACATTTTGCCCCCAAAATCCCCCATTTTTGCCCCAAATTCCCGCATTTCGCACCAAAATTTCACATTGTTGCCCCAAAATCCCACAATTTCCCCCCAAATTCCCCCATTTCGCCCCCCAAATCCCACATTTTTGCCCCAAATTCCCACATTTTACACCAAATTCCCCCATTTTGCCCCCCAAATCCCACATTTTTGCCCCAAATTCCCACATTTTTGCCCCAAATCTCGCATTTTTGCCCCAAATTCCCCCATTTTGCACCAAAATTCCCACATTTTGCCCAAATTCCCCCATTTCACACCAAAATCCCACATTTTGCCCCCAAAATCCCGTGATTTGCCCCCAAATTCCCCCATTTTGCCCCCCAAATCCCACATTTTTGCCCCAAATTCCCCCATTTCGCACCAAAATCCCACATTTTTGCCCCAAATTCCCCCATTTCGCACCAAAATCCCACATTTTGCCTCAAAATCCCGGGATTTCCCCCCAAATTCCCCCATTTTGCCCCCCAAATCCCGCATTTTTGCCCCACATTCCCGCATTTCACACCAAAATCCCACATTTTGCTCCCAAAATGCTGTGATTTCCCCAAATTCCCCCATTTTGCCCCCCAAATCCCGCATTTTTGCCCCAAATTCCCCCATTTCACACCAAAATCCCACATTTTGCTCCCAAAATGCTGTGATTTCCCCAAATTCCCCCATTTTGTCCACCAAATCCCCCATTTTTGCCCCAAATTCCCACATTTTTGCCCCAAATCTCGCATTTTTGCCCGAAATTCCCCCATTTCGCACGAAAATCCCACATTTTGCCCCAAATTCCCCCATTTCACACGAAAATCCCACATTTTCCCCCAAATCCGGGGATTTCCCACCAAATTCCCCCATTTTGCCCCCCAAATCCCCCATTTTTGCCCCAAATTCCCCCATTTCGCACCAAAATCCGACATTTTGCCCCCCAAATCCCCCATTTTTGCCCCAAATTCCCCCATTTCACACCAAAATCCGACATTTTGCTCCCAAAATGCTGTGATTTCCCCAAATTCCCACATTTTGCCCCCAAAATACCCCACTTTTGCCCCAAATTCCCCCATTTCGCACCAAAATCCCACATTTTGCTTCCAAAATGCTGTGATTCCCCAAATTCCGCCATTTTGCACGCAAAAACCCCCATTTTTGCCCCAAATTCCTCCATTTCACAACAAAATCTGACATTTTGCTTCCAAAATGCTATGATTTCCCCAAATTCCCCCATTATGCCCCCCAAATCCCACATTTTTGCCCCAAATTCCCGCATTTTACACCAAAATCCCCCATTTTGCTCCCAAAATCCCCCATTTTTGCCCCAAATTCCCGCATTTCGCACCAAAATCCGACATTTTGCTCCCAAAATCCTGTGATTTCCCCAAATTCCCCCATTTTGTCCACCAAATCCCCCATTTTTGCCCCAAATTCCCACATTTTTGCCCCAAATCTCGCATTTTTGCCCCAAATTCCCCCATTTCGCAACAAAATTCCCACATTTTGCCGCACATTCCCCCATTTCACACCAAAATCCAACATTTTGCCCCCAAATCCGGGGATTTCCCACCAAATTCCCCCATTTTGCCCCCCAAATCCCCCATTTTTGCCCCAAATTCCACCATTTCACACCAAAATCCCCCATTTTGCTCCCAAAATGCTGTGATTTCCCCAAATTCCCCCATTTTGCCCCCCAAATCCCGCATTTTTGCCCCAAATTCCCACATTTTTGCCCCAAATCTCGCATTTTGGCCCCAAATTCCCCCATTTCGCACCAAAATCCCACATTTTGCCCCAAATTACCACATTTTACACCAAAATCCCACATTTTGCCCCAAATTCACACATTTCACACCAAAATCCCACATTTTGCCCCAAATTCCCACATTTTACACCAAAATCCCCCATTTTGCCCCCCAAATCCCCCATTTTTGCCCCAAATTCCCCCATTTCACACCAAAACCCCACATTTTGACCCCAAAAATCACACACACTCTCTCTCTCTCACACTCTCTCTCTCTCTTACACACTCTCTCACTGGGCTGCGGTCCCCTATAGAACCCCCATAGGGACCCCCTGGGGCTGAGATCCCCTATAGACCCCCAGAGAGACCCCCCTGGGGCCGAGATCCCCTATAGACCCCCAGAGAGACCCCCCTGGGGAAGAGATCCCCTATAAACGCCCAGAGGGACCCCCTGGGGCTGAGATCACCTATAGATCCCATAGGGATCCCCTGGGGACGAGATCCCCTATAGACCCCCATAGGGACCCCCCTGGGGCCGAGATCCCCTATAGACCCCCATGGGGACCCCCTGGGGCTGCGGTCCCCTATAGACCCCCATGGGGACCCGCTGGGGCTGCGGTCCCCTATAGACCCCCATGGGGACCCCCTGGGGAAGAGATCCCCTATAGACCCCCAGAGGGACCCCCCTGGGGCCGAGATCCCCTATAGACCCCCATAGGGACCCCCCTGGGGCCGAGATCCCCTATAGACCCCCAGAGGGACCCCCCTGGGTCCGAGATCCCCTATAGACCCCCATAGGGACCCCCCAGGGGACGAGATCCCCTGTAGACCCCCAGAGGGACCCCCTGGGGCTGAGATCACCTATAGATCCCATGGGGATCCCCTGGGGACGAGATCCCCTATAGACCCCATAGGGACCCCCCTGGGGCCGAGATCCCCTATAGACGCCCAGAGGGACCCCCTGGGGCTGCGGTCCTTTATAGACCCCCATGGGGACCCCCTGGGGCTGCGGTCCCCTATAGACCCCCATGGGGACCCCCTGGGGCTGCGGTCCCCTATAGACCCCATAGCCACCCCCTGGGGCTGAGATCCACTATAGACCCCCCATGGGGACCCCCCTGGGGAAGAGATCCCCTATAGACCCCCAGACGGACCCCCTGGGGCTGCAGTCCCCTATAGACCCCCATAGGGACCCCCTGGGGCTGCGGTCAACTATAGACCCCCATAGGGACAGCCCTGGGGAAGAGGTCCCCTATAGACCCTCATAGGGACCCCCTGGAACTGAGATCCCCTATAGAACCCCATAGGGACCACCACTGGGCTGCGGTCCCCTATAGACCCCCATAAGGACTCCCTGGGGCTGCAGTCACCTATAGACCCCCAGAGGGACCCCCTGGGGCTGCAGGCCCCTATAGACCCCATAGGGAGCCCCTGGGGCTGCGGTCCCCTGTAGACCCCCATAAAGACCGCCTGGGGCTGCAGTCCCCTATAGACTCCCAGAAGGACCCCCTGGGGCTGCGGTCCCCTATAGACCATCATGGGGACCCCCTGGGGAAGAGATCCCCTATAGACCCCCATAGGGACCCCCCTGGGGAAGAGATCCACTATAGACCCCCAGAGGGACCCAGCTGGGGCTGCAGTACCCTATAGACACCCATAGGGACCCCCCTGGGGAAGAGACCCCCTATAGACCCCCAGACGGACCCCCTGGGGCTGCGGTACCCTACAGACCACCATGGGGACGCCCTGGGGCTGCGGTCCCCTATAGACCGCCAGAGGGACCCCCCTGGGGAAGAGATCCCCTATAGAGCCCCAGAGGGACCCCCCTGGGGCCGAGATCCCCTATCGACCCCCAGAGGGACCCCCTGGGGCTGCGGTCCCCTATAGACCCCATAGGGACCCCCTGGGGCTGCGGTCCCCTATATACCCCCATAGGGACCCCCTTGGGGAAGAGATCCCCTATAGACCCCCATGGGGACCCCCTGGGGCTGAGATCCCGTAGAGACGCCCATAGGGACCTCCCTGGGGCTGAGATCCCCTATAGACCCCATATAGACCCCCTGGGGCTGCGGTCCCCTATAGACCCCATAGGGACCCCCTGGGGCTGCAGTCCCCTATAGACCCCCATGGGGACCCCCTGGGGCCGAGATCCCCTATAGACCCCCATAGGGACCCCCTGGGGAAGAAATCCCCTATAGACCCCCATAGGGACACCCCTGGGGCTGAGATCCCCTATAGAACCCCACAGGGACCCCCCTGGGTCCAAGATCCCCTATAGACCCCATAGGGACCCCCTGGGGCTGCAGTCCCCTATAGACCCCCATAGGGACCCCCTGGGGAAGAAATCCCCTATAGACCCCCATAGGGACACCCCTGGGGCTGAGATCCCCTATAGAACCCCACAGGGACCCCCCTGGGTCCGAGATCCCCTATAGACCCCATAGGGACCCCCTAGGACTACAGTTCCCTATAGACCCCCATGGGGACCCCCTGGGGCTGCGGTCCCCTATAGATCCCCATGGGGACCCCCTGGCGAAGAGATACCCTATAGACCCCCCAGAGGGACCCTCCCTGGGGCTGCGGTCCTCTATAGACCCCCATAGGGACCCCCTGGGGCTTAAGTCCCCTATAGACCCCCATGGGGAACCCCTGGGGATGAGATCCCCTATAGACCCCGAGAGGGACCCCCACTGGGCTGCGGTCCCCTATAGACCCCCATGGGGACTCCCTGGGGCTGCAGTCACCTATCGACCCCCAGAGGGACCCCCTGGGGCTGCAGTCCCCTATAGACCCCCATAGGGACCCCCTGGGGCTGCGTTCCCCTATAGACCCCCATGGGGACCTCCTGGGGAAGCGATCGCCTATAGAACCCCAGAGGGACCCCCTGGGGCTGCGGTCCCCTATAGACACCCATAAGGACCGCCTGGGGCTGCAGTCCCCTATAGACTCCTAGAAGGACCCCCTGGGGCTGCGGTCCCCTATACACCCCATAGGGACCCCCTGGGGCTGCAGTACCGCATAGATCCACATGGGGACCCCCTGGGGCTGCGGTCCCCTACAGACCCCCATAGGGACCCCCTGCGGAAGAGATCCCTATAGACCCCCATGGGTACCCCCTGGGGCTGAGAGCCCGTATAGACGCCCATAGGGACCCCCCTGTGGCCGAGATCCCCTATAGACCCCCATAGGGACCCCCTGGGGCTACAGTCCCCTATAGACCCCCATAGGGACCCCCTGGGGCCGAGATCCCCTATCGACCCCCAGAGGGACCCCCTGGGGCTGCGGTCCCCTATTGACCCCCATAGGGACCCCCCTGGGGAAGAGATCCCCTATAGACCCCAAAGGGACCCCCTGGGGTTGCGGTCCCCTATAGACCCCATAGGGACCCCCCTGGGGCTGCAGTCCCCTATAGACCCCCATGGGGACCCCCTGGGGAAGAGATCCCTTATAGACCCCCAGAGGGACGTCCCTGGGGCCGAGATCCCCTATAGACCCCCATGGGGACCCCCTGGGGCCGAGATTCCTTAGCGACCCCATAGGGACCCCCCTGGGGCTAAGATCCCCTATCGATCCCCAGAGGGATGCCCTGGGGCTGCGGTCCCCTATAGACCCCATAGGGACCCCCCTGGGGAAGAGATCCCCTATAGACCCCATAGGGACCCACTGGGGCTGCAGTCCCCTATAGACCCCCATGGGGACCCCCTGGGGCTGAGATCCTGTATAGACGCCCATAGGGACCTCCCTGGGGCTGAGATCCCCTATAGACCCCATAGGGACCCCCGGGGGCTACGGTCCCCTATAGACCCGATAGGGACCCACTGGGGCTGCAGTCCCCTATAGACCCCCATGGGGACCCCCTGGGGAAGAGATCCCCTATAGACTCCCAGAGGGACCCCTTGGGGCTGCAGTACCCTATAGACCTCCATAGGGACCCCCTGGGGAAGAGATCCCCTATAGACCGCCATAGGGACCCCCTGGGGCTGAGATCCCCTATAGACCCCCAAAGGGACCCCTCTGGGGCCGAGATCCCCTATAGACCCCATAGGGACCCCCTGGGGCTGCAGTCCCCTATACACCCCCATGGGGACCCCCCTCGGGCTGCGGTCCCCTATAGACGCCCAGAGGGATGCCCTGGGTCTGCAGTACCCTATAGACCCCCATGGGGACCGCCTGGGGAAGAGATCACCTATAGACCCCCATAGGGACCCTTTCGGGCTGCGGTCCCCTATAGACCCCCATAGGGACCCCCCTGGGGAAGAGACCCCCTATAGACCCCCATAGGGACCCCCTGGGGCTGAGATCCCCTATAGAACCCCATAGGGACCTACCTGGGTCCGAGATCCCCTATAGAGCCCATAGGGACCCCCTAGGGCTACAGTTCCCTCTAGACCCCCATGGGGACCCCCTGGGGCTGCGGTCCCCTATACAAGCCCATGGGGACCCCCTGGCGAAGAGATGCCCTATAGACCCCCATAGGGACCCCCCTGGGACTGCGGTCCCCTATAGACCCCCATAGGGACCCCTGGGGCTGCGGTCCCCTATAGATCCCCAAGGGGACCCCCTGGGGCTGCAGTCCCCTCTAGACCCCCATGGGGCGCCCCTGGGGCTGCGGTCCTTTATAGACCCCCAGAGGGACCCCATGGGGCTGCGGTCCCCTATAGACCCCATAGGGACCCCCTGGGGAAGAGATCCCCTATAGACCCCCATGGGGAACCCCTGGGGATGAGATCCCCTATAGACCCCCAGAGGGAACTCCGTGGGGCTGCAGTCCCCTATAGACCCCATAGGGACCCCCCTGGGGCTGCGGTCCCCTATAGACCCCCATAGGGACCCCCTGGGGCTGCGGTCCCCTATAGACCCCCATAGGGACCCCCCAGGGGCCGAGATCCCCTATAGACCCCCATAGGGACCCCCTGGGGCTGCGGTCCCCTATAGACCGCCATGGAGACCCCCTGGGGAAGAGATCCCCTACAGACCCCCAGAGGGACCCCCCTGGGGCCGAGATCCCCTATAGACCCCCCATGGGGACCCCGTGGCGAAGAGATCCCCTATAGACCCCATACGGACCCCCTGGGGCTGCGGTCCCAGATAGACCCCCAGAGGGAACCCCTGGGGCTGCGGTCCCCTATAGACCGCCATGGAGACCCCCTGGGGAAGAGATCCCCTATAGACCCCCATAGGGACCCCCCTGGGGAAGAGATCCCCTATAGACCCCCAGAGGGACCCCCCTGCAGCCGAGATCCCCTATAGACCCCATAGGGACCCCCTGGGGCTGCGGTCCCCTATAGACCCCCATAGGGACCCCCCTGGGGAAGAGATCCCCTATAGACCCCCATGGGGACCCCCTGGGGCTGAGATCCCCTATAAACCCCCATAGGGACCCCCTGGGGCTGCAGTACCCTATAGACCCACATGGGGACCCCCTGGGGCTGCAGTACCCTATAGACCCCCATAGGGACCCCCCTGGGGCTGAGATCCCCTATAGAGCCCCAGAGGGACCCCCTGGGGCTGCAGTGCCCCATAGACCCCCATGGGGACCCCCTGGGGAAGAAATCCCCTATAGACCCCCATAGGGACACCCCTGGGGAAGAGATCCCCTATAGACCCCCATAGGGACCCCCCTGGGTCCTAGATCCCCTATAGACCCCATAGGGTTACCGTAGGGCTACAGTTCCCTATAGACCCCCATGGGGACCCCCTGGGGCTGCGGTCCCCTATACAACCCCATGGGGACCCCCTGGCGAAGAGATCCCCTATAGACCCCCATAGGGACCCTCCCTGGGGCTGCAGTCCTCTATAGACCCCCATGGGGACCCCATGGGGCTGCGGACTCCTATATACCCCGTATGGATCCCCACTGGTCTGCCGCCCCCTATAGACCCCCATAGGGCCCCCCTGGGGCTGCGGTCCCCTATAGACCCCCAAGGGGACACCCTGGGGCTGCGGTCCTTTATAGACCCCCAGAGAGACCCCATGGGGCTGCGGTCCCGTATAGGCCCCATAGGGACCCCCTGGGGAAGAGATCCCCTATAGACGCCCATGGAGAACCCCTGGGGATGAGATCCCCTATAGACCCCGAGAGGGACCCCCACTGGGCTGCGGTCCCCTATAGACCCCCATAAGGACTCCCTGGGGCTGCAGTCACCTATCGACCCCCAGAGGGACCCCCTGGGGCTGCGGTCCCCTATAGACCCCATAGGGAGCCCCTGGGGCTGCAGTCACCTATCGACCCCCAGAGGGACCCCCTGGGGCTGCAGTCCCCTATAGACCCCCATAGGGACCCCCTTTGGGCCGAGATCCCCTATAGACCCCCAGAGGGAACTCCGTGGGGCTGCAGTCCCCTATAGACCCCATAGGGACCCCCCTGGGGCTGCGGTCCCCTATAGACCCCCATAGGGACCCCCCAGGTGCCGAGATCCCCTATAGACCCCCATAGGGACTCCCTGGGCCTGCAGTCCCCTATAGACCCCATAGGGACCCCCTGGGGCTGCGGTCCCCTATAGACCGCCATGGAGACCCCCTGGGGAAGAGATCCCCTATAGACCCCCATAGGGACCCCCCTGGGGAAGAGATCCCCTATAGACCCCCAGAGGGACCCCCCTGGGGAAGAGATCCCCTATAGACCCCCATAGGGATCCCCTGGGGCTGCGGTCCCCTATAGACCCCCAGAGGGACCCCCCTGGGGCCGAGATCCCCTATAGACCCCATAGGGACCCCCTGGGGCTGCGGTCCCCTATTGACCCCCATAGGGACCCCCCTGGGGAAGAGATCCCCTATAGACCCCCATGGGGACCCCCTGGGGCTGCGGTCCTTTATAGACCCCATAGGGACCCCCTGGGGCTAAGATCCCCTATAGACCCCCATGGGGAACCCCTGGGGAAGAGATCCCCTATAGACCCCGAGAGGTACCCCCATTGGGCTGCGGTCCCCTATAGACCCCCATAAAATCTCTCTGGGGCTGCAGTCCCCTATAGACCCCCAGAGGGACCCCCTGGGGCTGCGGTCCCCTATAGACCCCCAGAGGGACCCCGTGGGGAAGAGATCCCCTATACACCCCATAGGGACCCCCTGGGGCTGCAGTACCCTATAGACCCACATGGGGATCCCCTGGGGCTGCGGTCCCCTATAGACCCCATAGGGACCCCCTGGGGCTGCGGTCCACTATAGACCCCCATGGGGACCCCCTGGTGAAGACATCCCCTATAGACCCCCAGAGGGACCCTCCCTGGGGCTGCAGTCTTCTATAGGCCCCCAGAGGGACCCCATGGGGCTGCGGACTCCTATATACCCCGTATGGATCCCCACTGGGCTGCCGCCCCCTATAGACCCCCATAGGGACCCCTGGAGCTGCGGTCCCCTATAGACCCCCATAGGGACCCCTGGGGCTGCGGTCCTCTATAGATCCCCAAGGGGACCCCCTGGGGCTGCAGTCCCCTCTAGACCCCCATGGGGCGCCCCTGGGGCTGCGGTCCTTTATAGACCCCCAGAGGGACCCCATGGGGCTGCGGTCCCGTATAGGCCCCATAGGGACCCCCTGGGGAAGAGATCCCCTATAGACCCCCATGGGGAACCCCTGGGGATGAGATCCCCTATAGACCCCGAGAGGGACCCCCACTGGGCTGCGGTCCCCTATAGACCCCCATAAGGACTCCCTGGGGCTGCAGTCACCTATCGACCCCCAGAGGGACCCCCTGGGGCTGCGGTCCCCTATAGACCCCCATGGGGACCCTGTGGCGAAGAGATCCCCTATAGACCCCCATACGGACCCCCTGGGGCTGCGGTTCCCCAAAGACCCCCAGAGGGAACCCCTGCGGCTGTGGTCCCCTATAGACCCCCAGAGGGACCCCCTGGGGCTGAGATCCCCTATAGACCCCCATAGGGACCTCTGTGGGGCTGCAGTCCCCTATAGACCCCATAGGGACCCCCCTGGGGCTGCGGTCCCCTATAGACCCCCAGAGGGACCCCCTGGGGCTGCGGTCCCCTATAGACCCCCATAGGGACCCCCCTGGGGCCGAGATCCCCTATAGACCCCCATAGGGACTGCCTGGGGCTGCAGTCCCCTATAGACCCCAGTGGGACCCCCTGGGGCTGCGGTCCCCTATAGACCCCCATGGGGACCCCCTGCGGAAGAGATCCCCTATAGACCCCCATAGGGATCCCCTGGGGCTGCAGTCCCCTATAGACCCCCAGACGGACCCCCCTGGGGCCGAGATCCCCTATAGACCCCCATGGGGACCCCCTGGGGCTGCGGTCCTTTATAGACCCCCAGAGGGACCCCATGGGGCTGCGGTCCCGTATAGACCCCATAGGGACCCCCTGGTGCTAAGATCCCCTATAGACCCCCATGGCGAACCCCTGGGGAAGAGATCCCCTATAGACCCCCAGAGGGACCCCCTGGGGCTGCGGTCCCCTATAGACCCCCATAGGGACCCCCTGGGGAAGAGATCCCCTATAGACCCCATAGGGACCTCCTGGGGCTGCGGTCCCCTATAGACCCCCAGAGGGACCCCCCTGGGGCTGCAGTCCCCTATAGACCCCCATGGGGACCCCCCTGGGGCTGCAGTCCCCTATAGACCCCCATAGGGACCCCCTGCGGAAGAGATCCCCTATAGACCCCCATGGGTACCCCCTGGGGCTGAGATCCCCTATAGACGCCCATAGGGACCCCCCTGTGGCCGAGATCCCCTATAGACCCCCATAGGGACCCCCTGGGGCTGCGGTCCCCTATAGATTCCCATGGGGACCCCCTGGGGCTGCGGTCCCCTATAGACCCCCATGGGTACCCCCTGGGGCTGAGATCCCCTATAGACGCCCATAGGGACCCCCCTGTGGCCGAGATCCCCTATAGACCCCCATAGGGACCCCCTGGGGCTGCGGTCCCCTATAGATTCCCATGGGGACCCCCTGGGGCTGCGGTCCCCTATAGACCCACCGATTACCTCCGGGACGGCCGTTCCTACCACCCCACGCTCCCCTGGCGCACCCGTGTACCTGTCACGAAAGCCCCCTTGACCCCCCCCGGGCCCTCCCCCGCCGTGGGGGCACCCCAACACCCACATCCTCACGGGGGACGCCCTGGGGAGGTGCCGGGTGCCTCGGGCGAGGGCGGGCGGTGGCACCCGGGCGTTGGAGGTGACGGAGCTGAACTGATGTCCCGGGACGTGGGTGCCCCGAGGGGTGGGCGGGCTCTGGGCCCCCGCGGGTAGAGCCTGGGGGGGAGGGAGGTGCCCGCGGCGTGGGTGGCGCGGGACAGCGCCCCGAGTCCCACGGTCCCGGACGTCGCCAGGACGGGCCCGCAGGAGGTGAGGGGGATCCCCCCCCGCCCCCTCCCCCCGTTCTCCATCAGCCCCCTCCCCAAAAGGACCCCGGCGTCGGAGCACCCCACAGCTGGGGGGGGGGGGGGGGGGCACCCAAGTGCCCAGGTTTGGGGGGCCGGGGTGGGGGGGGGGGTGTTGCTGTAGGGGCTCCCCAATGCCTCTGTCGTTGCAGGGCCCCCCCCCCGGTCGGGCCATGGTGGATGCGGGGGGCAGGGGGCACCGCGGCCCCACCGGGCTGGCGCAGGTGAGTGGGGCCGGGGGGGGCGGGGGGACAACACCCAAGCGTTCGGGGGGACCCCGGTGGCTAGGGGGGGCACCCCATTGTCCGGGGGGGCACCCAGGCATCTGGGGGGGGCACCCAGGCATCTGGGGGGGGGCACCCAGGCGCCACGGGGAAACCCCGGCCCCAATGGGGGCACCCAGGGGTCTGGGGGAGGGGATCCAGGTATTTGTGGGAGCCTCCCCTTCCCCCCCGGGGACTCGGGCAGCCGGGCTCCCTCCCCCCGCCCCCGCAATTTGGCTGGGGGAACCCCGCGCCCCCTCCCCCGGCCCCGCTGGCCCCCGGCCAGGCCCGGACTGGAATGAGGGCAGGGGGCGGGGGCGGGGGGCGGGGCCAGGAACCCAGGCGGCCGCGAGCCCTCGGCTCCCCTCCCCCCACCCCCACCCGTGGGAAGGGACCCGTCGCCCTCCGTCCCCTCCCCCCACCGCTCTTCCCCCTCCCCCACCCCCGGGACGCTGAGATGGGCCCCCTGCCCATCCCCCATCCCCCATCCCCCATCCCCCCCCAGGCGCGGCACCGGCGGGACCTGGAGGAGGAGCTCCATGACCTCAGCAACCAAGTGGGCGGGGCCTGGTGGGGAGGGGAGGGGCCAGCACCTGTCAGTCACAGCCTAGCTCCTCCCCCTCTCCGTGGCTCCGATGGGGACAGGGCAGGGGGCTGCCCATCACCCTTGTGGGGGAACATGGGGCTGTCAATCACACTTGTGGGCGGGACATAGGGGTGTCCATCACCCTTGTGGGTGGGGCCTGGGTCTGTCAATCACCCTTGTGGGCGGGACATAGGGGTGTCCATCACCCTTGTGGGTGGGGCCTGGGTCTGTCAATCACCCTTGTGGGCAGGGCATAGGGGTGCCCATCACCTTGGTGGGTGGGGCCTGGGTCTGTCAATCACCCTTGTGGGCAGGGCATAGGGGTGTCCATCACCTTGGTGGGTGGGGCCTGGGAATGTCAATCACCCTTGTGGGCAGGGCATAGGGGTGTCCATCACCTTGGTGGGTGGGACATGGAGCTATCAGTCATCCTTGGGGTTTGGGACTGCCCATCACTTGGAGGCGGGGCCTGGGGCTGTCACTCACAGCCTGTTCCCGCCCCCTGGCAGGTGGCCTCGTTGGGGCGGAGCCTGGCAGCAGAGAGGGGGCGGACCCTGGCAGCGGGCGGGACCCTGCACGCTCTGGAGATCGCGGTGGGCGGAGCCCAGGCCCGCGTGGGCGGAGCCTGTCGGGCACGAGACAGGGCCTGCGAGCGCCTGCGCCAGCAGCAGGTGGGCGGGGCCAGAAGGAGAGGGGGCGGAGCCTCAGTGTCGGGGTTGGAGCTTGGGGGCGGGGCCTGCTGGGAGATCATGGACTTTCCAGGCCGAGGGGCCTTGCCCTCACGCAGCCCCGCCCCCCAGGAGGCGGGGCATATGCTGTGGGCGGAGCTGGAGGCGGCACGTGCTGCCCGAGCAGGGGCGGAGCTCCGGGCACAGGAGGCGGAGGCACAGCGACGCGCCAGGGAGGCGGAGCTGGAGCGGCTGCGGCAGGTGGGCGGGGCTTTGGGGAGGGGGTCTGCTACCTCGGGGGCGGGGCTAAGGGAACCGGGGGCGGGGCTTAGCTACCCGGGATGGGATGCGCAGCTGGGTGCGCAGCTGTGGGTGGGGCCAAAATGTTTGGGCGGGGCTAAGGGAGCATGGGGCGGGGCTAGGGATCAGCGGGGCAGGGCTAAGGAGCGTGGGGGCGGGGCAATGGGAGTGGGTGTGGGGCATGTGGTGGGTGGGGCTTCCCCAGGAGAGGGCGTCTCCATGGCAGCCCCGCCCACAGGCGGTGACGGCGGCCCAGCAGGCCCGGCGGCGGGCGGAGGAGGAGCGCGACAATGCGGCTGCCCGCGTGCCCCGCCCGGCCACGCCCACGTGAGTGCCCGCCCACTCCCTGGCCACGCCCACAGAGCCCTATATAGCCTCTATAGGCAATCCCATAGCACATCCCCTATAATCCCATGGAGTGTCCCCTATAGCCCCCATGGTACATCCCCTATAGCCCCCGTTGCACATCCCCTATAGCCCCATGGCCTGTCCCCTATAGCCCCCATAGCACATCCCCTATAGCCCCCATGGCCTGTCCCCTATAGCCCCCATGGCACATCCCCTATAGCCCCCATGGCCTGTCCCCTATAGCCCCATGGCCTGTCCCCTATAGCCCCCATGGCACATCCCCTATAGCCCCCATGGCCTGTCCCCTATAGCCCCCATAGCAAATCCCCTATAGCCCCATGGCCTGTCCCCTATAGCCCCATAGCACATCCCCTATAGCCCCATAGCCTGTCCCCTATAGACCCATGGCAAATCCCCTATAGCCCCATAGCACATCACCTATAGCCCCATAGCCTGTCCCCTATAGACCCATGGCACATCCCCTATAGCCCCCATGGCACATCCCCTATAGCCCCATGGCCTGTCCCCTATAGCCCCCATGGCACATCCCCTATAGCCCCATAGCACATCCCCTATAGCCCCATAGCCTGTCCCCAATAGCCCCATGGCACATCCCCTATAGCCCCCATGTCATATCCCCTATAGCCCCCATAGCACATCCCCTATAGCCCCATGGCACATCCCCTATAGCCCCATGGCCTGTCCCCTATAGCCCCCATAGCACATCCCCTATAGCCCCCATAGCACATCCCCTATAGCCCCATGGCCTGTCCCGTATGCCCCATGGCACATCCCCTATAGCCCCCATGGCCTGTCCCCTATAGCCCCCATAGCACATCCCCTGTAGCCCGATAGCCTATGCCCTATAGCGCCATGGCACATCCCCTATGGCCCCCATGGCACATCCCCTATAGACCCCATAGCACATCCCCTATAGCCCCCATGGCCTGTCGCCTAAGGCCCCATGGCACATCCCCTATAGCCCCCATGGCACCTCCCCTATAGCCATAGCACATCCCGTATAGCCCCATAGCCTGTCCCCTATAGCCCCATGGCAGATCCCCTATAGCTCCATGGCCTGTCCCCTATAGCCCCCATAGCACATCCACAATGGCCCCATAGCACATCCCCTATAGCCCCATGGCCTGTCCCCTATAGCCCCATGGCACATCCCCTATAGCCCCAAAGCACTTCTCCTATAGCCACATGGCCTGTCCCCTATAGCCCCATAGCACAACATTTAGCCCCATGGCACATCCCCTATAGCCCCCATGGCACATCCCCTATAGCCCCCATGGCACATCCCCTATAGCCCCATAGCACATCCCCTATAGCCGCCATGGCACATCCCCTATATCCCCATAGCACATCCCCTATAGCCCCATGGCACAACCCCTATAGCCCCATAGCACTTCCCCTATAATCCCATGGCCTGTCCCCTATAGCCCCATAGCACACCCCCTATAGCCCCATGGCACATCCCCTATAGCCCCATAGCACATCCCCTATAGCCCCATGGCACATCCCCTATAGCCCCATAGCCTGTCCCCTATAGCACCCATAGCACATCCCCTATAGCCCCATGGCACATCCCCTATAGCCCACATAGCACATCCCCTATAGCCCCATAGCACATCACCTATAGCCCCATAGCACATCCCCTATAGACCCATGGCCTGTCCCCTATAGCCCCCATAGCACATCCCCTATAGCCCCATGGCCTGTCCCCTATAGCCCCATGGCACATCCCCTATAGCCCCATAGCCTGTCCCCTATAGCCCCCATAACACATCCCCTATAGCCCCATAGCCTGTCCCCTATAGCACCCATAGCACATCCCCTATGGCCCCCATAGCACATCCCCTATAGCCCCCATAGCACATCCCCTATAGCCCCATACCACATCCCCTATAGCCCACATAGCACATCCCCTGTAGCCCCACGCCTGTCCCCTATAGCCCCCATGGCACATCCCCTATAGCCCCATAGCACATCCCCTATAGCCCCATGGCACATCCCCTATAGCCCCATGGCCTGTCCCCTATAGCCCCCATAGCACATCCCCTATGGCCCCATGGGACATCACCTATAGCCCCATAGCACATCCGCTATAGCCCCATGGCCTGTCCCCTATAGCCCCATGGCACATCCCCTATAGCCCCCATGGCACATCCCCTATAGCCCCCATAGCCTGTCCCCTATTGCCCCATAGCCTGTCCCATATAGCCCCATGGCCTGTCCCCTATAGCCCCCATAGCACATCCCCTATAGCCTCCATAGCCTGTCCCCTATAGCCCCCATGGCCTGTCCCCTATAGCCCCCGTAGCACATCCCCTATACCCCCATAGCACATCCCCTATAGCCCCATGGCCTGGCCACTACAGCACCCATAGCACATCCCCTATAGCCCCATGGCACATCCCCTATAGCCCACATAGCACATCCCCTATAGCCCCATGGCCTGGCCCCTATAGCACCCATAGCACATCCCCTATAGCCCCATGGCACATCCCCTAAGCACCCATCGCACATCCCCTATGGCCCCCATAGCACAGCCCCTATAGCCCCATAGCACATCCCCTATAGCCCCCATAGCACATCCCCGGTAGCCCCATGGCCTGGCCCCTATAGCACCCATAGCACATCCCCTATAGCCCCCATAGCACATCCCCTATAGCCCCCATGGCACATCCCCAAAAGCCCCATAGCACATCCCCTATAGCCCCATGGCCTGTCCCCTATAGCCCCCATAGCACGTCCCCTATAGCCCCCATCGCCTGTCCCCTATAGCCCCCATAGCACATCCCCTATAGCCCCGTGGCACGTCCCCTATAGCCCCCATAGCCTGTCCCCTATAGCCCCCATAGCACATCCCCTATAGCCCGCATAGCACATCCAATATGGCCCCCATAGCACATCCCCTATAGCCCCATGGCACATCCCCTATAGCCCCCGTAGCACATCCCCTATAGCCCGATGGCACATCCCCTATAGCCGCATAGCCTGTCCCCTATAGCCCCATGGCAAATCCCCTATAGCCCACATAGCACATCCCCTATAGCCCCATAGCCTGTCCCCTATAGCAGCCATAGCACATCCCCTATGTCCCCCATAGCACATCCCCTATAGCCCCCGTAGCACATCCCCTATAGCCCCCATGGCACATCCCCTATAGCCCAATAGCCTGTCCCCTATAGCCCCCATAGCACATCCCCTATAGCCACATGGCCTGTCCCCTATGGCCCCCATGGCACATCCCATATGGCCCCCTGGCACATCGCCTATAGCCCCATAGCCTGTCCCCTGTAGCCCCATGGCACATCCCCTATAGCCCCCATAGCCTGTCCCCTATAGCCCCCATGGCACATCGCCTATAGCCCGATGGCACATCCCCTATAGCCCCATAGCCTGTCCCCTATAGCCCCCATAGCACATCCCCTATAGCCCGATGGCACATCCCCTATAGCCCTCATAGCACATCCCCTATATCCCCCATAGCACATCCCCTATAGCCCGATGGCACATCCCCTATAGCCCCAATGGCCTGTCCCCTATAGCCCCATAGCCTGTCCCCTATAGCCCCCATGGCACATCCCCTATAGCCCCATAGCCTGTCCCCTATAGCCCCCGTAGCACATCCCCTATAGCCCCCATGGCACATCCCCTATAGCCCCATAGCCTGTCCCCTATAGCCCCCATAGCACATCCCCTATAGCCACATGGCCTGTCCCCTATGGCCCCCATGGCACATCCCATATGGCCCCATGGCACATCCCATATAGTCCAATAACCTGTCTCCTATAGCCCCATGGCACATCCCCTATAGCCCCATAGCCTGTCCCCTATAGCCCCATGGCACATCCCCTATAGCCCCATGGCCTATCCCGTATAGCCCCATGACACATCCCCTATAGCCCCCATAGCACATCCCCTATAGCCCCCATAGCACATCCCCTATGGCCCCATAGCACATCCCCTATAGCCCCATGGCCTGTCCCCTATAGCCCCCATAGCACATCCCCTATGGCCCCATGGCACATCCCCTATAGCCCTCATAGCACATCCCCTATATCCCCCATAGCACATCCCCTATAGACCCCATAGCACATCCCCTATAGCCCCATGGCCTGTCCCCTATAGCCCCCATAACACATCCCCTATAGCCCCATAGCCTGTCCCCTATAGCACCCATAGCACATCCCCTATGGCCCCCATAGCACATCCCCTATAGCCCCCATAGCACATCCCCTATAGCCCCCATGGCACATCCCCTATAGCCCACATAGCACATCCCCTATACCCCCATGGCCTGTCCCCTATAGCCCCCATGGCACATCCCCTATTGCCCCATAGCACATCCCCTATAGCCCCATGGCACATCCCCTATAGCCCCATGGCCTGTCCCCTATAGCCCCCATAGCACATCCCCTATGGCCCCATGGGACATCACCTATAGCCCCATATCACATCCCCTATAGCCCCATAGCACATCCCCTATAGTCCCCATGGCATATCCCCTACAGCCCCATGGCACATCCCCTATAGCCCCCATAGCCTGTCCCCTATAGCCCCATGGCACATCCCCTATAGCCCCCATAGCCTGTCCCCTATAGCCCCCATAGCACATCCCCTATAGCCTCCATAGCCTGTCCCCTATAGCCCCCATGGCCTGTCCCCTATAGCCCCCGTAGCACATCCCCTATATCCCCCATAGCACATCCCCTATAGCCCCATGGCCTGTCCCCTATAGCCCCCATAGCACATCCCCTATAGTCCCGTGGCACGTCCCCAATAGCCCCCATAGCACATCCCCTATAGCCCCCATAGCACATCCCCTATAGCCCCATAGCCTGTCCCCTATAGCACCCATAGCACATCCCCTATAGCCCCATGGCACATCCCCTATGGCCCCATAGCACATCCCCTATAGCCCCATGGCACATCCCCTATAGCCCCCATAGCACATCCCCTATAGCCCCATGGCCTGTCCCCTATAGCCCCATAGCACTTCCCCTATAGCCCCATAGCCTGTCCCCTATAGCCCCCATGGCCTGTCCCCTATAGCCCCATAGCACTTCCCCTATAGCCCCATAGCCTGTCCCCTATAGCCCCATGGCCTGTCCCCTATAGCACCCATAGCACATCTCCTATACCCCCATGGCACATCCCCTATAGCCCACATAGCACATCCCCTATAGCCCCATGGCACAACCCCTATTGCCCGCATAGCACATCCCCTATAGCCCCATAACCTGTACCCTATAGCACCCATAGCACATCCCCTATAGCCCCATGACACATCCCCTATAGCCCCATGGTCTGACTCCTATAGCCCCATAACACATCCCCTATAGCCCCATAGCCTGTCCCCTATAGCCCCATGGCACATCCCCTATAGCCCCCACGGCACATCCCCTATAGCCCCCATGGCCTGTACCCTATAGCCCCCATAGCACATCCACTATGGCCCCATGGCACATCCCCTATAGCCCCATAGCACATCCCCTATAGCCCCATGGCCTGTCCCCTATAGCCCCCATAGCACATCCACTATGGCCCCATGGCACATCCCCTATAGCCCAATAGCACATCCCCTATAGGCCCATATCACATCCCCTATAGCCCCATAGCACATCCCCTATAGCCCCATAGCCTGTCCCCTATAGCCCCATGGCACATCCCCTATAGCCCCATGGCCTGTCCCCTATAGCCCCCATGGCACATCCCCTATAGCCCCATGGCACATCCTCTATAGCCCCCATGGCCTGTCCCCTATAGCCCCACGGCACAACCCCTATAGCCCCCATGGCACATCCCCTATAGCCCACATAGCACATCCCCTATAGCCCCCATAGCCTGTCCCCTATAGCCCCCATAGCACATTCCCTATGGCCCCATAGCACATCCCCTATAGGCCCCATAGCACATCCCCTATAGCCCCATGGCCTGTCCCCTATAGCCCCCATAGCACATCCAATATGGCCCCCTGGCACATCCCCTATAGCCCCATAGCACATCCCCTATAGCCCCATGGCACATCCCCTATAGCCCCATACCCTGTCCCATATAGCCCCATGGCACATCACCTAAAGGCCCATAGCACATCCCCTATAGCCCCCATAGCACATCCCCTATAGCCCCATGGCCGGTCCCCTATAGCCCCCATAGCACATCCACTATAGCCCCATGGCCGGTCCCCTATAGCCCCATAGCACATCGCCTATAGCCCCATGGCACATCCCCTATAGCCCCCATGGCACATCCCCTATAGCCCCATCGCACATCCCCTATAGCCCCATGGCCTGTCCCCTGTAGCCCCAATAGCACATCCCCTATAGCCCGATAGCCTATGCCCTATAGCGCCATGGCACATCCCCTATGGCCCCCATGGCACATCCCCTATAGCCCCCATAGCACATCCCCTATAGCCCCCATGGCCTGTCGCCTATGGCCCCATGGCACATCCCCTATAGCCCCCATGGCCTGTCCCCTATAGCCCCAATAGCACATCCCCTATAGCCCCCATGGCACCTCCCCTATAGCCATAGCACATCCCCTATAGCCCCATAGCCTGTCCCCTATAGCCCCATGGCAGATCCCCTATAGCTCCATGGCCTGTCCCCTATAGCCCCCATAGCACATCCACAATGGCCCCATAGCACATCCCCTATAGCCCCATGGCCTGTCCCCTATAGCCCCATGGCACATCCCCTATAGCCCCAAAGCACTTCCCCTATAGCCACATGGCCTGTCCCCTATAGCCCCATAGCACAACATTTAGCCCCATGGCACATCCCCTATAGCCCCATAGCACATCCCCTATAGCCCCCATGGCACATCCCCTATATCCCCATAGCACATCCCCTATAGCCCCATGGCACAACCCCTATAGCCCCATAGCACTTCCCCTATAATCCCATGGCCTGTCCCCTATAGCCCCATAGCACACCCCCTATAGCCCCATGGCACATCCCCTATAGCCCCATAGCACATCCCCTATAGCCCCATAGCCTGTCCCCTATAGCCCCATGGCACATCCCCTATAGCCCCATGGCACATCCCCTATAGCCCCCATGGCACATCTTCTATAGCCCCATGGCACATCCCCTATAGCCCACATAGCACATCCCCTATAGCCCCATAGCACATCACCTATAGCCCCATAGCACATCCCCTATAGACCCATGGCCTGTCCCCTATAGCACCCATAGCACATCCCCTATAGCCCCATAGCCTGTCCCCTATAGCCCTCATGGCACATCCCCTATAGCCCCATAGCACATCCCCTATAGCCCCATGGCCTGACTGCTATAGCCCCATGGCACATCCCCTATAGCCCCCATAGCACATCCACTATAGCCCCATTGCACATCCCCTATAGCCCACATAGCACATCCCCCATAGCCCCATGGCACATCCCCTATAGCCCCCATAGCCTGTCCCCTATAGCCCCCATAGCACATCCCCTATGGCCCCATAGCACATCCCCTATAGGCCCCATAGCACATCCCCTATAGCCCCCATGGCCTGTCCCCTATAGCCCCCATAGCACATCCAATATGGCCCCCTGGCACATCCCCTATAGCCCCATAGCACATCCCCTATAGCCCCATGGCACATCCCCTATAGCCCCATAGCCTTTCTCCTATAGCCCCATGGCACATCCCCTATAGCCCCATAGCCTGTCCCCTATAGCCCCCGTAGCACATCCCCTATAGTCCCCATGGCACATCCCCTATAGCCCCATAGCCTGTCCCCTATAGCCCCCATAGCACATCCCCTATAGCCACATGGCCTGTCCCCTATGGCCCCCATGGCACATCCCCTATGGCCCCATGGCACATCCCCTATAGTCCCATAACCTGTCTCCTATAGCCCCATGGCACATCCCCTATAGCCCCATAGCCTGTCCCCTATAGCCCCCATAGCACATCCCCTATAGCCCCATGGCCTGTCCCCTATAGCCCCCATAGCACATCCCCTATAGCCCCACGGCCTGTCCCCTATAGCCCCATGGCACATCCCCTATAGCCCCATAGCCTGTCCCCTATAGCCCCCATAACACATCCCCTATAGCCCCATAGCCTGTCCCCTATAGCACCCATAGCACATCCCCTATGGCCCCCATAGCACATCCCCTATAGCCCCCATAGCACATCCCCTATAGCCCCATACCACATCCCCTATAGCCCACATAGCACATCCCCTGTAGCCCCACGCCTGTCCCCTATAGCCCCCATGGCACATCCCCTATAGCCCCATAGCACATCCCCTATAGCCCCATGGCACATCCCCTATAGCCCCATGGCCTGTCCCCTATAGCCCCCATAGCACATCCCCTATGGCCCCATGGGACATCACCTATAGCCCCATAGCACATCCCCTATAGCCCCATAGCCTGTCCCCTATAGCCCCATGGCACATCCCCTATAGCCCCCATAGCACATCCCCTATAGCCCCCATAGCCTGTCCCCTATTGCCCCATAGCCTGTCCCATATAGCCCCATGGCCTGTCTTCTATAGCCCCCATAGCACATCCCCTATAGCCTCCATAGCCTGTCCCCTATAGCCCCCATGGCCTGTCCCCTATAGCCCCCGTAGCACATCCCCTATACCCCCATAGCACATCCCCTATAGCCCCATGGCCTGGCCCCTACAGCACCCATAGCACATCCCCTATAGCCCCATGGCACATCCCCTATAGCCCACATAGCACATCCCCTATAGCACCATGGCCTGGCCCCTATAGCACCCATAGCACATCCCCTATAGCCCCATGGCACATCCCCTAAGCACCCATCGCACATCCCCTATGGCCCCCATAGCACAGCCCCTATAGCCCCCATAGCACATCCCCGGTAGCCCCATGGCCTGGTCCCTATAGCACCCATAGCACATCCCCTATAGCCCCCATAGCACATCCCCTATAGCCCCCATGGCACATCCCCAAAAGCCCCATAGCACATCCCCTATAGCCCCATGGCCTGTCCCCTATAGCCCCCATAGCACATCCCCTATGGCCCCATGGCACATCCCCTATAGCCCTCATAGCACATCCCCTATATCCCCCATAGCACATCCCCTATAGACCCCATAGCACATCCCCTATAGCCCCATGGCCTGTCCCCTATAGCCCCCATAACACATCCCCTATAGCCCCATAGCCTGTCCCCTATAGCACCCATAGCACATCCCCTATGGCCCCCATAGCACATCCCCTATAGCCCCCATAGCACATCCCCTATAGCCCCCATGGCACATCCCCTATAGCCCACATAGCACATCCCCTATACCCCCATGGCCTGTCCCCTATAGCCCCCATGGCACATCCCCTATTGCCCCATAGCACATCCCCTATAGCCCCATGGCACATCCCCTATAGCCCCATGGCCTGTCCCCTATAGCCCCCATAGCACATCCCCTATGGCCCCATGGGACATCACCTATAGCCCCATAGGACATCCCCTATAGCCCCATAGCACATCCCCTATAGTCCCCATGGCATATCCCCTACAGCCCCATGGCACATCCCCTATAGCCCCCATAGCCTGTCCCCTATAGCCCCATGGCACATCCCCTATAGCCCCCATAGCCTGTCCCCTATAGCCCCCATAGCACATCCCCTATAGCCTCCATAGCCTGTCCCCTATAGCCCCCATGGCCTGTCCCCTATAGCCCCCGTAGCACATCCCCTATAGTCCCGTGGCACATCCCCTATAGCCCCATAGCCTGTCCCCTATAGCAGCCATAGCACACCCCCTATAGCCCCCATGGCACATCCCCTATAACCCCCATGGCACATCCCCTATAGCCCCATAGCCTGTCGCCTATAGCCCCATGGCACATCCCCTATAGCCCCATGGCCTGTCCCCTATAGCCCCCATGGCACATCCCCTATAGCCCCATGGCACATCCTCTATAGCCCCCATGGCCTGTCCCCTATAGCCCCATGGCACAACCCCTATAGCCCCCATGGCACATCCCCTATAGCCCACATAGCACATCCCCTATAGCCCCCATAGCCTGTCCCCTATAGCCCCCATAGCATATTCCCAATGGCCCCATAGCACATCCCCTATAGGCCCCATAGCACATCCCCTATAGCCCCATGGCCTGTCCCCTATAGCCCCCATAGCACATCCAATATGGCCCCCTGGCACATCCCCTATAGCCCCATAGCACATCCCCTATAGCCCCATGGCACATCACCTAAAGGTCCATAGCACATCCCCTATAGTCCCCATGGCACATTCCCTATAGCCCCATAGCCTGTCCCCTATAGCCCCCATAGCACATCCCCTATAGCCACATGGCCTGTCCCCTATAGCCCCCATGGCACATCCCCTATGGCCCCATGGCACATCCCCTATAGCCCCATAGCACATCCCCTATAGCCCCCATAGCACATCCCCTATAGCCCCCATCGCCTGTCCCCTATAGCCCCCGTAGCATATCACCTTTGGGCCCATGGCACATCCCCTATAGCCCCCATAGCACAACCCCTATAGCCCAATGGCACATCCTCTATAGCCCCATAGCACATCCCCTATAGGCCCCATAGCCTATCCCCTATAGCCCCCATAGCACATCCCCTATGGCCCCATAGCACATCCCCTATAGGCCCCGTAGCACATTCCCTATAGCCTCATGGCCTGTCCCCTATAGCACCCATAGCACATCCCCTATAGCCCCATGGCACATCCCCTATAGCCCCATAGCACATCGCCTATAGCTCCATGGCACATCCCCTATAGCCCCATGGCACATCCCCTATAGCCCCCATAGCACATCCCCTATAACCCCATGGCCTGGCCCCTGTAGCACCCATAGTACATCTCCTATAGCCCCATAGCACATCCCCTATAGCCCCATGGCACATCCCCTATGGCCCCCATGGCACATCCCCTATAGCCCCATAGCCTGTCCCCTATAGCCCCCATAGCACATCCCCTATAGACCCATGGCCTGTCCCCTATAGCCCCCATAGCACATCCCCTATGGCCCCCATAGCACATCCCCTATAGCCCCCATAGCACATCCCCTATAGCCCCATACCACAACCCCTATAGCCCCCATGGCACATCCCCTATAGCCCCATAGCACATCCCCTATAGCCCTCATAGCACATCCCCTATATCCCCCATAGCACATCTCCTATAGCCCCCATAGCACATCCCCTATAGCCCTCATAGCACATCCCCTATATCCCCCATGGCACATCCCCTATAGCCCCCATAGCACATCCCCTATAGCCCCGTAGCCTGTCCCCTATCGCACCCATAGCACATCCCCTATAGCCCCCATAGCACATCCCCTATAGCCCCATACCACATCCCCTATAGCCCCCATGGCACATCCCCTATAGCCCCATAGCACATCCCCTATAGCCCAATGGCACATCCCCTATAGCCCCATGGCCTGTCCCCTATAGCCCGCATAGCACATCCCCTATGGCCCCATGGGACATCACCTATGGCCCCATAGCACATCACCTATAGCCCCATAGCACATCCCCTATAGTCCCTATGGCATATCCCCTACAGCCCCATGGCACATCCCCTATAGCCCCCATAGCCTGTCCCCTATAGCCCCATGGCACATCCCCTATAGCCTCCATGGCACATCCCCTATAGCCCCCATAGCCTATTCCCTATTGCCCCATAGCCTGTCCCATATAGCCCCATGGCCTGTCCCCTGTAGCCCCCATAGCACATCCCCTATAGCCTCCATAGCCTGTCCCCTATAGCCCCCATGGCCTGTCCCCTATAGCCCCCGTAGCACATCCCCTATATCCCCCATAGCACATCCCCTATAGCCCCATGGCCTGGCCCCTGTAGCACCCATAGTACATCTCCTATAGCCCCATAGCAGATCCCCTATAGCCCCATGGCACATCCCCTATGGCCCCCATGGCACATCCCCTATAGCCCCATAGCCTGTCCCCTATAGCCTTCATAGCACATCCCCTATAGACCCATGGCCTGTCCCCTATAGCCCCCATAGCACATCCCCTATGGCCCCCATAGCACATCCCCTATAGCCCCCATAGCACATCCCCTATAGCCCCATACCACAACCCCTATAGCCCCCATGGCACATCCCCTATAGCCCCATAGCACATCCCCTATAGCCCTCATAGCACATCCCCTATATCCCCCATAGCACATCCCCTATAGCCCCCATAGCACATCCCCTATAGCCCTCATAGCACATCCCCTATATCCCCCATGGCACATCCCCTATAGCCCCCATAGCACATCCCCTATAGCCCCGTAGCCTGTCCCCTATCGCACCCATAGCACATCCCCTATGGCCCCCATAGCACATCCCCTATAGCCCCCATAGCACATCCCCTATAGCCCCATACCACATCCCCTATAGCCCCCATGGCACATCCCCTATAGCCCCATAGCACATCCCCTATAGCCCAATGACACATCCCCTATAGCCCCATAGCCTGTCCCGTATAGCCCCCATAGCACATCCCCTATAGACCCATGGCCTGTCCCCTATAGCCCCCATAGCACATCCCCTATGGCCCCCATAGCACATCCCCTATAGCCCCATACCACAACCCCTATAGCCCCCATGGCACATCCCCTATAGCCCCATAGCACATCCCCTATAGCCCTCATAGCACATCCCCTATAGCCCCCATCGCCTGTCCCCTATAGCCCCCATAGCACATCCCCTATAGCCCCATGGCACGTCCCCTATAGCCCCCATAGCCTGTCCCCTATTGCCCCATAGGCTGTCCCATATAGCGCCATGGCCTGTCCCCTATAGCCCCATAGCAAATCCCCTATAGCCCCATAGCCTGTCCCCTATAGCACCCATAGCACATCCCCTATAGCCCCATGGCATATCCCCTATAGCCGACATAGCACATCCCCTATAGCCCCATGGCACATCCCCTATAGCCCCATAGCCTGTCCCCTATAGCCCCATGGCACATCCCCTATAGCCCACATAGCACATCCCCTATAGCCCCATGGCACATCCCCTATAGCCCCATAGCCTGTCCCCTATAGCCCCATAGCACATCCCCTATATCCCACATAGCACATCCAATATGGCCCCCTGGCACATCCCCTATAGCCCCATGGCACATCCCCTATAGCCCCCGTTGCACATCCCCTATAGCCCCATGGCACATCTCCTATAGCCCCATAGCCTGTCCCCTATAGCCCCCATGGCACATCCCCTATAGCCCCATAGCCTGTCCCCTATAGCCCCCATAGCACATCCCCTATAGCCACATGGCCTGTCCCCTATGGCCCCCATGGCACATCCCCTATGGCCCCATGGCACATCCCCTATAGCCCCATAACCTGTCTCCTATAGCCCCATGGCACATCCCCTATAGCCCCATGGCCTATCCCCTATAGCCCCATAACACATCCCCTATAGCCCCATGGCCTATCCCCCATAGCCCCATGACACATCCCCTATAGCCCCCATAGCATATCCCCTATAGCCCCATGGCCTGTCCCCTAAAGCCCCCATAGCACATCCCCTATAGCCCCATGGCCTGTCCCCTATAGCCCCCATAGCACATCCCCTATAGCCTGCATAGCCTGTCGCCTATAGCCCCCATGGCCTGTCCCCTATAGCCCCCGTAGCACATCCCCTATATCCCCCATAGCACATCCCCTGTAGCCCCATGGCCTGGCCCCTATAGCCCCCATAGCACATCCCCTATAGCCCCCATCGCCTGTCCCCTATAGCCCCCATAGCACATCCCCTATAGCCCCCATCGCCTGTCCCCTATAGCCCCCATAGCACATCCCCTATAGCCCCGTGGCACGTCCCCTATAGCCCCCATAGCCTGTCCCCTATTGCCCCATAGGCTGTCCCATATAGCACCCATAGCACATCCCCTATAGCCCCATGGCATATCCCCTATAGCCGACATAGCACATCCCCTATAGCCCCATGGCACATCCCCTATAGCCCCATAGCCTGTCCCCTATAGCCCCATGGCACATCCCCTATAGCCCACATAGCACATCCCCTATAGCCCCCATGGCACATCCCCAAAAGCCCCATAGCACATCCCCTATAGCCCCATGGCCTGTCCCCTATAGCCCCCATAGCACATCCCCTATAGCCCCCATCGCCTGTCCCCTATAGCCCCCATAGCACATCCCCTATAGCCCCGTGGCACGTCCCCTATAGCCCCCATAGCCTGTCCCCTATTGCCCCATAGGCTGTCCCATATAGCACCCATAGCACATCCCCTATAGCCCCATGGAATATCCCCTATAGCCGACATAGCACATCCCCTATAGCCCCATGGCACATCCCCTATAGCCCCATAGCCTGTCCCCTATAGCCCCATGGCACATCCCCTATAGCCCACATAGCACAACCCCTATAGCCCCATGGCACATCCCCTATAGCCCCATAGCCTGTCCCCTATAGCCCCCATGGCACATCCCCTATAGCCCCATAGCCTGTCCCCTATAGCCCCCGTAGCACATCCCCTATAGTCCCCATGGCACATCCCCTATAGCCCCATAGCCTGTCCCCTATAGCCCCCATAGCACATCCCCTATGGCCCCATGGCACATCCCCTATAGCCCCATAGCACATCCCCTATAGCCCCCATAGCACATCCCCTATAGCCCCCATCGCCTGTCCCCTATAGCCCCCGTAGCATATCACCTATGGGCCCATGGCACATCCCCTATAGTCCCCATAGCACAACCCCTATAGCCCAATGGCACATCCCCTATAGCCCCATAGCACATCCCCTATAGGCCCCATAGCCTATCCCCTATAGCCCCCATAGCACATCCCCTATGGCCCCATAGCACATCCCCTATAGGCCCCGTAGCACATTCCCTATAGACTCATGGCCTGTTCCCTATAGCACCCATAGCACATCCCCTATAGCCCCATGGCACATCCCCTATAGCCCCATAGCACATCGCCTATAGCTCCATGGCACATCCCCTATAGCCCCATGGCACATCCCCTATAGCCCCCATAGCACATCCCCTATAGCCCCATGGCCTGGCCCCTGTAGCACCCATAGTACATCTCCTATAGCCCCATAGCAGATCCCCTATAGCCCCATGGCACATCCGCTATGGCCCCCATGGCACATCCCCTATAGCCCCATAGCCTGTCCCGTATAGCCCCCATAGCACATCCCCTATAGACCCATGGCCTGTCCCCTATAGCCCCCATAGCACATCCCCTATGGCCCCCATAGCACATCCCCTATAGCCCCCATAGCACATCCCCTATAGCCCCATACCACAACCCCTATAGCCCCCATGGCACATCCCCTATAGCCCCATAGCACATCCCCTATAGCCCTCATAGCACATCCCCTATAGACCCATGGCCTGTCCCCTATAGCCCCCATAGCACATCCCCTATGGCCCCCATAGCACATCCCCTATAGCCCCCATAGCACATCCCCTATAGCCCCATACCACAACCCCTATAGCCCCCATGGCACATCCCCTATAGCCCCATGGCACATCCCCTATAGCTCTCATAGCACATCCCCTATAGCCCTCATAGCACATCCCCTATATCCCCCATAGCACATCCCCTATAGCCCTCATAGCACATCCCCTATATCCCTCATGGCACATCCCCTATAGCCCCCATAGCACATCCCCTATAGCCCCGTAGCCTGTCCCCTATAGCACCCGTAGCACATCCCCTATGGCCCCCATAGCACATCCCCTATAGCCCCCATAGCACATCCCCTATAGCCCCATACCAAATCCCCTATAGCCCCCATGGCACATCCCCTATAGCCCCATAGCACATCCCCTATAGCCCAATGGCACATCCCCTATGGCCCCATGGCCTGTCCCCTATAGCCCCCATAGCACATCCCCTATAGCCTCCATAGCCTGTCCCCTATAGCCGCCATGGCCTGTCCCCTTAGCCCCCGTAGCACATCCCCTATATCCCCCATAGCACATCCCCTATAGCCCCATGGCCTGGCCCCTATAGCACCCATAGCACATCCCCTATAGCCCCATGGCACATCCCCTAAGCACCCATCGCACATCCCCTATGGCCCCCATAGCACAGCCCCTATAGCCCCATAGCACATCCCCTATAGCCCCCATAGCACATCCCCTGTAGCCCCATGGCCTGGCCCCTATAGCACCCATAGCACATCCGCTATAGCCCCCATGGCACATCCCCAAAAGCCCCATAGCACATCCCCTATAGCCCCATGGCCTGTCCCCTATAGCCCCCATAGCACATCCCCTATAGCCCCCATCGCCTGTCCCCTATAGCCCCCATAGCACATCCCCTATAGCCCCGTGGCACGTCCCCTATAGCCCCCATAGCCTGTCCCCTATAGCACCCATAGCACATCCCCTATAGCCCCATGGCATATCCCCTATAGCCGACATAGCACATCCCCTATAGCCCCATGGCACATCCCCTATAGCCCCATAGCCTGTCCCCTATAGCCCCCATGGCACATCCCCTATAGCCCCCATAGCACATCCAATATGGCCCCCTGGCACATCCCCTATAGCCCCATGGCACATCCCCTATAGCCCCCGTTGCACATCCCCTATAGCCCCATGGCACATCCCCTATAGCCCCATAGCCTGTCCTCTATAGCCCCCATGGCACATCCCCTATAGCCCCATAGCCTGTCCCCTATAGCCCCCGTAGCACATCCCCTATAGTCCCCATGGCACATCCCCTATAGCCCCATAGCCTGTCCCCTATAGCCCCCATACCACATCCCCTATAGCCACATGGCCTGTCCCCTATAGCCCCCATGGCACATCCCCTATGGCCCCATGGCACATCCCCTATAGCCCCATAGAACATCCCCTATAGCCCCCATGGCACATCCCCTATGGCCCCATGGCCTATCCCCTATAGCCCCATAACACATCCCCTATAGCCCCATGGCCTATCCCCCATAGCCCCATGACACATCCCCTATAGCCCCCATATCATATCCCCTATAGCCCCATGGCCTGCCCCCTATAGCCCCCATGGCCTGTCCCCTATAGCCCCATAGCACATCCCCTATAGCCCCATGGCCTATCCCCTATAGCCCCATTACACATCCCCTATAGCCCCATGGCCTATCCCCCATAGCCCCATGACACATCCCCTATAGCCCCCATATCATATCCCCTATAGCCCCATGGCCTGTCCCCTAAAGCCCCCATAGCACATCACCTATAGCCCCATGGCACATCCCCTATAGCCCCCATAGCCTGTCCCCTATAGCCCCCGTTGCACATCCCCTATAGCCCCATGGCACATCCCCTATAGCCCCCATGGCACATCCCCTATAACCCCATGGCCTGTCCCCTATAGCCCCCATAGCACATCCCCTATAGCCCCCATCGCCTGTTTCCTATAGCCCCCGTAGCATATCACCTATGGGCCCATGGCACATCCCCTATAGCCCCCATAGCACAACCCCTATAGCCCAAGGGCACATCCCCTATAGCCCCATAGCACATCCCCTATAGGCCCCATAGCCTATCCCCTATATCCCCCATAGCACATCCCCTATGGCCCCATAGCACATCCCCTATAGGCCCCGTAGCACATTCCCTATAGCCTCATGGCCTGTCCCCTATAGCACCCATAGCACATCCCCTATAGCCCCATGGCACATCCCCTATAGCCCCATAGCACATCGCCTATAGCTCCATGGCACATCCCCTATAGCCCCATGGCACATCCCCTATAGCCCCCATAGCACATCCCCTATAGCCCCATGGCCTGGCCCCTGTAGCACCCATAGTACATCTCCTATAGCCCCATAGCACATCCAATATAGCCCCATGGCACATCCCCTATGGCCCCCATGGCACATCCCCTATAGCCCCATAGCCTGTCGCCTATAGCCCCCATGGCACATCCCCTATAGCCCCCATAGCACATCCCCTATAGCCCTGTAGCCTGCCCCCTATAGCACCCATAGCACATCCCCTATGGCCCCCATAGCACATCCCCTATAGCCCCCATGGCACATCCCCTATAGCCCCATACCACATCCCCTATAGCTCCCATGGCACATCCCCTATAGCCCACATAGCACATCCCCTATAGCCCCCATAGCACATCCCCTATAGCCCCATACCACATCCCCTATAGCCCCCATGGCACATCCCCTATAGCCCACATAGCACATCCCCTGTAGCCCCATGGCCTGTCCCCTATAGCCCCCATGGCACATCCCCTATAGCACCATAGCACATCCCCTATAGCCCAATGGCACATCCCCTATAGCCCCATGGCCTGTCCCCTATAGCCCGCATAGCACATCCCCTATGGCCCCATGGGACATCACCTATGGCCCCATAGCACATCACCTATAGCCCCATAGCACATCCCCTATAGTCCCTATGGCATATCCCCGACAGCCCCATGGCACATCCCCTATAGCCCCCATAGCCTGTCCCCTATAGCCCCATGGCACATCCCCTATAGCCCCCATAGACTGTCCCCTATTGCCCCATAGCCTGTCCCATATAGCCCCATGGCCTGTCCCCTATAGCCCCCATAGCACATCCCCTATGGCCCCATAGCACATCCCCTATAGCCTCCATAGCCTGTCCCCTATAGCCCCCATGGCCTGTCCCCTATAGCCCCCGTAGCACATCCCCTATATCCCCCATAGCACATCCCCTATAGCCCCATGGCCTGGCCCCTATAGCACCCATAGCACATCCCCTATAGCCCCATAGCACATCCCCTATAGCCCCCATAGCACATCCCCTATAGCCCCATGGCCTGGCCCCTATAGCACCCATAGCACATCCCCTATAGCCCCATGGCACATCCCCTAAGCACCCATCGCACATCCCGTATGGCCCCCATAGCACAGCCCCTATAGCCCCATAGCACATCCCCTATAGCCCCCATAGCACATCCCCTGTAGCCCCATGGCCTGGCCCCTATAGCACCCATAGCACATCCCCTATAGCCCCCATAGCACATCCCCTATAGCCCCCATCGCCTGTCCCCTATAGCCCCCATAGCACATCCCCTATAGCCCCGTGGCACGTCCCATATAGCCCCCATAGCCTGTCCCCTATTGCCCCATAGGCTGTCCCATATAGCACCATGGCCTGTCCCCTATAGCCCCATAGCAAATCCCCTATAGCCCCATAGCCTGTCCCCTATAGCACTCATAGCACATCCCCTATAGCCCCATGGCATATCCCCTATAGCCGACATAGCACATCCCCTATAGCCCCATGGCACATCCCCTATAGCCCCATAGCCTGTCCCCTATAGCCCCATGGCACATCCCCTATAGCCCACATAGCACATCCCCTATAGCCACATGGCACATCCCCTATAGCCCCATAGCCTGTCCCCTATAGCCCCATAGCACATCCCCTATAGCCCCCATAGCACATCCAATATGGCCCCCTGGCACATCCCCTATAGCCCCATGGCACATCCCCTATAGCCCCATAGCCTGTCCCCTATAGCCCCCATGGCACATCCCCTATAGCCCCATAGCCTGTCCCCTATAGCCCCCGTAGCACATCCCCTATAGTCCCCATGGCACATCCCCTATAGCCCCATAGCCTGTCCCCTATAGCCCCCATAGCACATCCCCTATAGCCACATGGCCTGTCCCCTATAGCCCCATGGCACATCCCCTATGGCCCCATAACCTGTCTCCTATAGCCCCATGGCACATCCCCTATAGCCCCCATAGCATATCCCCTATAGCCCCATGGCCTGTCCCCTATAGTCCCATGGCACATCCCCTATGGCCCCATAGCACATCCCCTATAGCCCCATAGCCTGTCCCCTAAAGCCCCCATAGCACATCACCTATAGCCCCATGGCACATCCCCTATAGCCCCCATAGCACATCCCCTATAGCCGTCATAGCACATCCCCTATATCCCCCATAGCACATCCCCTATAGCCCCCATAGCACATACCCTATAGCCCCATGGCCTGTCCCCTATAGCCCCCATAACACATCCCCTATAGCCCCATAGCCTGCCCCCTATAGCCCCCATGGCCTGTCCCCTATAGCCCCATAGCACATCCCCTATAGCCCCATGGCACATCCCCTATAGCCCCCATAGCACATCCCCTATGGCCCCCATAGCACATTCCCTATAGCCCCCATAGCACATCCCCTATAGCCCACATAGCACATCCCTTATAGCCCCATGGCCTGTCCCCTATAGCCCCCATGGCACATCCCCTATAGCCCCATAGCACATCCCCTATAGCCCCATGGCACATCCCCTCTAGCCCCATGGCCTGTCCCCTATAGCCCCCATAGCACATCCCCTATGGCCCCATGGGACATCACCTCTGGCCCCATAGCACATCCCCTATAGTCCCTATGGCATATCCCCTACAGCCCCATGGCACATCCCCTATAGCCCCCATACCCTGTCCCCTATAGCCCCATGGCACATCCCCTATAGCCCCCATGGCACATCCCCTATAGCCCCCATAGCCTGTCCCCTATTGCCCCATAGCCTGTCCCGTATAGCCCCATGGCCTGTCCCCTATAGCCCCCATAGCACATCCCCTATAGCCTCCATAGCCTGTCCCCTATAGCCCCCATGGCCTGTCCCCTATAGCTCCCGTAGCACATCCCCTATATCCCCTATAGCACATCCCCTATAGCCCCATGGCCTGGCCCCTATAGCCCCCATAGCACATCCCCTATAGCCCCGTGGCACGTCCCCTATAGCCCCCATAGCCTGTCCCCTATTGCCCCATAGGCTGTCCCATATAGCACCCATAGCACATCCCCTATAGCCCCATGGCATATCCCCTATAGCCGACATAGCACATCCCCTATAGCCCCATGGCACATCCCCTATAGCCCCATAGCCTGTCCCCTATAGCCCCATGGCACATCCCCTATAGCCCACATAGCACATCCCCTATAGCCCCCATGGCACATCCCCAAAAGCCCCATAGCACATCCCCTATAGCCCCATGGCCTGTCCCCTATAGCCCCCATAGCACATCCCCTATAGCCCCCATCGCCTGTCCCCTATAGCCCCCATAGCACATCCCCTATAGCCCCGTGGCACGTCCCCTATAGCCCCCATAGCCTGTCCCCTATTGCCCCATAGGCTGTCCCATATAGCACCCATAGCACATCCCCTATAGCCCCATGGAATATCCCCTATAGCCGACATAGCACATCCCCTATAGCCCCATGGCACATCCCCTATAGCCCCATAGCCTGTCCCCTATAGCCCCATGGCACATCCCCTATAGCCCACATAGCACAACCCCTATAGCCCCATGGCACATCCCCTATAGCCCCATAGCCTGTCCCCTATAGCCCCCATGGCACATCCCCTATAGCCCCATAGCCTGTCCCCTATAGCCCCCGTAGCACATCCCCTATAGTCCCCATGGCACATCCCCTATAGCCCCATAGCCTGTCCCCTATAGCCCCCATAGCACATCCCCTATGGCCCCATGGCACATCCCCTATAGCCCCATAGCACATCCCCTATAGCCCCCATAGCACATCCCCTATAGCCCCCATCGCCTGTCCCCTATAGCCCCCGTAGCATATCACCTATGGGCCCATGGCACATCCCCTATAGTCCCCATAGCACAACCCCTATAGCCCAATGGCACATCCCCTATAGCCCCATAGCACATCCCCTATAGGCCCCATAGCCTATCCCCTATAGCCCCCATAGCACATCCCCTATGGCCCCATAGCACATCCCCTATAGGCCCCGTAGCACATTCCCTATAGACTCATGGCCTGTTCCCTATAGCACCCATAGCACATCCCCTATAGCCCCATGGCACATCCCCTATAGCCCCATAGCACATCGCCTATAGCTCCATGGCACATCCCCTATAGCCCCATGGCACATCCCCTATAGCCCCCATAGCACATCCCCTATAGCCCCATGGCCTGGCCCCTGTAGCACCCATAGTACATCTCCTATAGCCCCATGGCACATCCGCTATGGCCCCCATGGCACATCCCCTATAGCCCCATAGCCTGTCCCGTATAGCCCCCATAGCACATCCCCTATAGACCCATGGCCTGTCCCCTATAGCCCCCATAGCACATCCCCTATGGCCCCCATAGCACATCCCCTATAGCCCCCATAGCACATCCCCTATAGCCCCATACCACAACCCCTATAGCCCCCATGGCACATCCCCTATAGCCCCATAGCACATCCCCTATAGCCCTCATAGCACATCCCCTATAGACCCATGGCCTGTCCCCTATAGCCCCCATAGCACATCCCCTATGGCCCCCATAGCACATCCCCTATAGCCCCCATAGCACATCCCCTATAGCCCCATACCACAACCCCTATAGCCCCCATGGCACATCCCCTATAGCCCCATGGCACATCCCCTATAGCTCTCATAGCACATCCCCTATAGCCCTCATAGCACATCCCCTATATCCCCCATAGCACATCCCCTATAGCCCTCATAGCACATCCCCTATATCCCTCATGGCACATCCCCTATAGCCCCCATAGCACATCCCCTATAGCCCCGTAGCCTGTCCCCTATAGCACCCGTAGCACATCCCCTATGGCCCCCATAGCACATCCCCTATAGCCCCCATAGCACATCCCCTATAGCCCCATACCAAATCCCCTATAGCCCCCATGGCACATCCCCTATAGCCCCATAGCACATCCCCTATAGCCCAATGGCACATCCCCTATGGCCCCATGGCCTGTCCCCTATAGCCCCCATAGCACATCCCCTATAGCCTCCATAGCCTGTCCCCTATAGCCGCCATGGCCTGTCCCCTTAGCCCCCGTAGCACATCCCCTATATCCCCCATAGCACATCCCCTATAGCCCCATGGCCTGGCCCCTATAGCACCCATAGCACATCCCCTATAGCCCCATGGCACATCCCCTAAGCACCCATCGCACATCCCCTATGGCCCCCATAGCACAGCCCCTATAGCCCCATAGCACATCCCCTATAGCCCCCATAGCACATCCCCTGTAGCCCCATGGCCTGGCCCCTATAGCACCCATAGCACATCCGCTATAGCCCCCATGGCACATCCCCAAAAGCCCCATAGCACATCCCCTATAGCCCCATGGCCTGTCCCCTATAGCCCCCATAGCACATCCCCTATAGCCCCCATCGCCTGTCCCCTATAGCCCCCATAGCACATCCCCTATAGCCCCGTGGCACGTCCCCTATAGCCCCCATAGCCTGTCCCCTATAGCACCCATAGCACATCCCCTATAGCCCCATGGCATATCCCCTATAGCCGACATAGCACATCCCCTATAGCCCCATGGCACATCCCCTATAGCCCCATAGCCTGTCCCCTATAGCCCCCATGGCACATCCCCTATAGCCCCCATAGCACATCCAATATGGCCCCCTGGCACATCCCCTATAGCCCCATGGCACATCCCCTATAGCCCCCGTTGCACATCCCCTATAGCCCCATGGCACATCCCCTATAGCCCCATAGCCTGTCCTCTATAGCCCCCATGGCACATCCCCTATAGCCCCATAGCCTGTCCCCTATAGCCCCCGTAGCACATCCCCTATAGTCCCCATGGCACATCCCCTATAGCCCCATAGCCTGTCCCCTATAGCCCCCATACCACATCCCCTATAGCCACATGGCCTGTCCCCTATAGCCCCCATGGCACATCCCCTATGGCCCCATGGCACATCCCCTATAGCCCCATAGAACATCCCCTATAGCCCCCATGGCACATCCCCTATGGCCCCATGGCCTATCCCCTATAGCCCCATAACACATCCCCTATAGCCCCATGGCCTATCCCCCATAGCCCCATGACACATCCCCTATAGCCCCCATATCATATCCCCTATAGCCCCATGGCCTGCCCCCTATAGCCCCCATGGCCTGTCCCCTATAGCCCCATAGCACATCCCCTATAGCCCCATGGCCTATCCCCTATAGCCCCATTACACATCCCCTATAGCCCCATGGCCTATCCCCCATAGCCCCATGACACATCCCCTATAGCCCCCATATCATATCCCCTATAGCCCCATGGCCTGTCCCCTAAAGCCCCCATAGCACATCACCTATAGCCCCATGGCACATCCCCTATAGCCCCCATAGCCTGTCCCCTATAGCCCCCGTTGCACATCCCCTATAGCCCCATGGCACATCCCCTATAGCCCCCATGGCACATCCCCTATAACCCCATGGCCTGTCCCCTATAGCCCCCATAGCACATCCCCTATAGCCCCCATCGCCTGTTTCCTATAGCCCCCGTAGCATATCACCTATGGGCCCATGGCACATCCCCTATAGCCCCCATAGCACAACCCCTATAGCCCAAGGGCACATCCCCTATAGCCCCATAGCACATCCCCTATAGGCCCCATAGCCTATCCCCTATATCCCCCATAGCACATCCCCTATGGCCCCATAGCACATCCCCTATAGGCCCCGTAGCACATTCCCTATAGCCTCATGGCCTGTCCCCTATAGCACCCATAGCACATCCCCTATAGCCCCATGGCACATCCCCTATAGCCCCATAGCACATCGCCTATAGCTCCATGGCACATCCCCTATAGCCCCATGGCACATCCCCTATAGCCCCCATAGCACATCCCCTATAGCCCCATGGCCTGGCCCCTGTAGCACCCATAGTACATCTCCTATAGCCCCATAGCACATCCAATATAGCCCCATGGCACATCCCCTATGGCCCCCATGGCACATCCCCTATAGCCCCATAGCCTGTCGCCTATAGCCCCCATAGCACATCCCCTATAGACCCATGGCCTGTCCCCTATAACCCCCATAGCACATCCCCTATGGCCCCCATAGCACATCCCCTATAGCCCCCATAGCACATCCCCTATAGCCCCATACCACATCCCCTATAGCCCCCATGGCACATCCCCTATAGCCCCATAACACATCCCCTATAGCCCTCATAGCACATCCCCTATATCCCCTATGGCACATCCCCTATAGCCCCCATAGCACATCCCCTATAGCCCTGTAGCCTGCCCCCTATAGCACCCATAGCACATCCCCTATGGCCCCCATAGCACATCCCCTATAGCCCCCATGGCACATCCCCTATAGCCCCATACCACATCCCCTATAGCTCCCATGGCACATCCCCTATAGCCCACATAGCACATCCCCTATAGCCCCCATAGCACATCCCCTATAGCCCCATACCACATCCCCTATAGCCCCCATGGCACATCCCCTATAGCCCACATAGCACATCCCCTGTAGCCCCATGGCCTGTCCCCTATAGCCCCCATGGCACATCCCCTATAGCACCATAGCACATCCCCTATAGCCCAATGGCACATCCCCTATAGCCCCATGGCCTGTCCCCTATAGCCCGCATAGCACATCCCCTATGGCCCCATGGGACATCACCTATGGCCCCATAGCACATCACCTATAGCCCCATAGCACATCCCCTATAGTCCCTATGGCATATCCCCGACAGCCCCATGGCACATCCCCTATAGCCCCCATAGCCTGTCCCCTATAGCCCCATGGCACATCCCCTATAGCCCCCATAGACTGTCCCCTATTGCCCCATAGCCTGTCCCATATAGCCCCATGGCCTGTCCCCTATAGCCCCCATAGCACATCCCCTATGGCCCCATAGCACATCCCCTATAGCCTCCATAGCCTGTCCCCTATAGCCCCCATGGCCTGTCCCCTATAGCCCCCGTAGCACATCCCCTATATCCCCCATAGCACATCCCCTATAGCCCCATGGCCTGGCCCCTATAGCACCCATAGCACATCCCCTATAGCCCCATGGCACATCCCCCCTAGCCCCCATAGCACATCCCCTATAGCCCCATGGCCTGGCCCCTATAGCACCCATAGCACATCCCCTATAGCCCCATGGCACATCCCCTAAGCACCCATCGCACATCCCGTATGGCCCCCATAGCACAGCCCCTATAGCCCCATAGCACATCCCCTATAGCCCCCATAGCACATCCCCTGTAGCCCCATGGCCTGGCCCCTATAGCACCCATAGCACATCCCCTATAGCCCCCATAGCACATCCCCTATAGCCCCCATCGCCTGTCCCCTATAGCCCCCATAGCACATCCCCTATAGCCCCGTGGCACGTCCCATATAGCCCCCATAGCCTGTCCCCTATTGCCCCATAGGCTGTCCCATATAGCACCATGGCCTGTCCCCTATAGCCCCATAGCAAATCCCCTATAGCCCCATAGCCTGTCCCCTATAGCACTCATAGCACATCCCCTATAGCCCCATGGCATATCCCCTATAGCCGACATAGCACATCCCCTATAGCCCCATGGCACATCCCCTATAGCCCCATAGCCTGTCCCCTATAGCCCCATGGCACATCCCCTATAGCCCACATAGCACATCCCCTATAGCCACATGGCACATCCCCTATAGCCCCATAGCCTGTCCCCTATAGCCCCATAGCACATCCCCTATAGCCCCCATAGCACATCCAATATGGCCCCCTGGCACATCCCCTATAGCCCCATGGCACATCCCCTATAGCCCCATAGCCTGTCCCCTATAGCCCCCATGGCACATCCCCTATAGCCCCATAGCCTGTCCCCTATAGCCCCCGTAGCACATCCCCTATAGTCCCCATGGCACATCCCCTATAGCCCCATAGCCTGTCCCCTATAGCCCCCATAGCACATCCCCTATAGCCACATGGCCTGTCCCCTATAGCCCCATGGCACATCCCCTATGGCCCCATAACCTGTCTCCTATAGCCCCATGGCACATCCCCTATAGCCCCCATAGCATATCCCCTATAGCCCCATGGCCTGTCCCCTATAGTCCCATGGCACATCCCCTATGGCCCCATAGCACATCCCCTATAGCCCCATAGCCTGTCCCCTAAAGCCCCCATAGCACATCACCTATAGCCCCATGGCACATCCCCTATAGCCCCCATAGCACATCCCCTATAGCCGTCATAGCACATCCCCTATATCCCCCATAGCACATCCCCTATAGCCCCCATAGCACATACCCTATAGCCCCATGGCCTGTCCCCTATAGCCCCCATAACACATCCCCTATAGCCCCATAGCCTGCCCCCTATAGCCCCCATGGCCTGTCCCCTATAGCCCCATAGCACATCCCCTATAGCCCCATGGCACATCCCCTATAGCCCCCATAGCACATCCCCTATGGCCCCCATAGCACATTCCCTATAGCCCCCATAGCACATCCCCTATAGCCCACATAGCACATCCCTTATAGCCCCATGGCCTGTCCCCTATAGCCCCCATGGCACATCCCCTATAGCCCCATAGCACATCCCCTATAGCCCCATGGCACATCCCCTCTAGCCCCATGGCCTGTCCCCTATAGCCCCCATAGCACATCCCCTATGGCCCCATGGGACATCACCTCTGGCCCCATAGCACATCCCCTATAGTCCCTATGGCATATCCCCTACAGCCCCATGGCACATCCCCTATAGCCCCCATACCCTGTCCCCTATAGCCCCATGGCACATCCCCTATAGCCCCCATGGCACATCCCCTATAGCCCCCATAGCCTGTCCCCTATTGCCCCATAGCCTGTCCCGTATAGCCCCATGGCCTGTCCCCTATAGCCCCCATAGCACATCCCCTATAGCCTCCATAGCCTGTCCCCTATAGCCCCCATGGCCTGTCCCCTATAGCTCCCGTAGCACATCCCCTATATCCCCTATAGCACATCCCCTATAGCCCCATGGCCTGGCCCCTATAGCACCCATAGCACATCCCCTATAGCCCCATGGCACATCCCCCCTAGCCCCCATAGCACATCCCCTATAGCCCCATGGCCTGTCCCCTATAGCCCCCATACCACATCCCCTATAGCCTCCATAGCCTGTCCCCTATAGCCCCCATGGCCTGTCCCCTATAGCCCCCGTAGCACATCCCCTATATCCCCCATAGCACATCCCCTGTAGCCCCATGGCCTGGCCCCTATAGCACCCATAGCACATCCCCTATAGCCCCCATGGCACATCCCCAAAAGCCCCATAGCACATCCCCTATAGCCCCATGGCCTGTCCCCTATAGCCCCCAGAGCACATCCCCTATAGCCCCCATCGCCTGTCCCCTATAGCCCCCATAGCACATCCCCTATAGCCCCGTGGCACGTCCCCTATAGCCCCCATAGCCTGTCCCCTATTGCCCCATAGGCTGTCCCATATAGCACCCATAGCACATCCCCTATAGCCCCATGGCATATCCCCTATAGCCGACATAGCACATCCCCTATAGCCCCATGGCACATCCCCTATAGCCCCATAGCCTGTCCCCTATAGCCCCATGGCACATCCCCTATAGACCCATAGCCTGTCCCCTATAGCCCCATAGCACATCCCCTATAGCCCCCATAGCACATCCAATATGGCCCCCTGGCACATCCCCTATAGCCCCATGGCACATCCCCTATAGCCCCCGTTGCACATCCCCTATAGCCCCATGGCACATTCCCTATAGCCCCATAGCCTGTCCCCTATAGCCCCCATGGCCTGTCCCCTATAGCCCCCGTAGCACATCCCCTATAGTCCCCATGGCACATCCCCTATAGCCCCATAGCCTGTCCCCTATAGCCCCCATAGCACATCCCCTATAGCCACATGGCCTGTCCCCTATAGCCCCCATGGCACATCCCCTATGGCCCCATGGCACATCCCCTATAGCCCCATAGCACATACCCTATAGCCCCCATGGCACATCCCCTATGGCCCCATGGCACATCCCCTATGGCCCCATGGCCTATCCCCTATAGCCCCATAACACATCCCCTATAGCCCCATAGCCTGTCCCCTAAAGCCCCAATAGCACATCACCTATAGCCCCATGGCACATCCCCTATAGCCCCCATAGCACATACCCTATAGCCCCATGGCCTGTCCCCTATAGCCCCCATAACACATCCCCTATAGCCCCATAGCCTGCTCCCTATAGCCCCCATGGCCTGTCCCCTATAGCCCCATGGCACATCCCCTATAGCCCCCATAGCACATCCCCTATGGCCCCCATTGCACATCCCCTATAGCCCCCATAGCACATCCCCTATAGCCCCCATGGCACATCCCCTATAGCCCACATAGCACATCCCTTATAGCCCCATGGCCTGTACCCTATAGCCCCCATGGCACATCCCCTATAGCCCCATAGCACATCCCCTATAGGCCCATGGCACATCCCCTATAGCCCCATGGCCTGTACCCTATAGCCCAATAGCACATCCCCTATAGCCCCCACAGCACATCCCCTATGGCCCCATGGGACATCTCCTATAGCCCCATAGCACATCTCCTATAGCCCCATAGCACATCCCCTATAGCCCCCATAGCCTGTCCCCTATAGCCCCATGGCACAACCCCTATAGCCCCCATAGCCTGTACCCTATTGCCCCATAGCCTGTCCCATATAGCCCCATGGCCTGTCCCCTATAGCACCCATAGCACATCCCCTGTAGCCCACATAGCACATCCCCTATAGCCCCCATAGCACATTCCCTATAGCCCCATGGCCTGTCCCCTATAGCCCCCGTAGCACATCCCCTATAGCCCCATAGCCTGTCCCCTATAGCGCCCGTAGCACATCCCCTATGGCCACCATAGCACATCCCCTATAGCCCCATAGCACATCGCCTATAGCCCCATGGCCTGGCCCCTATCGCCCCCATAGCACATCCCCTATAGCCCCCATCGCCTGTCCCCTATAGCCCCCATAGCACATCCCCTATAGCACCGTGGCACGTCCCCTATAGCCCCCATAGCCTGTCCCCTATTGCCCCATAGGCTGTCCCATATAGCGCCATGGCCTGTCCCCTATAGCCCCATAGCACATCCCCTATAGCCCCCATCGCCTGTCCCCTATAGCCCCCTGGCACATCCCCTATAGTTCCATGGCACATCCCCTATAGCACCCGTAGCACATCCCCTATAGCCCGATGGCACAGCCCCTATAGCCCCATAGCCTGTCCCCTATAGCCCCATGGCAAATCCCCTATAGCCCACATAGCACATCCCCTATAGCCACATGGCCTGTCCCCTATGGCCCCCATGGCACATCCCCTATGGCCCCATGGCACATCCCCTATAGTCCCATAACCTGTCTCCTATAGCCCCATGGCACATCCCCTATAGCCCCATAGCCTGTCCCCTATAGCCTCATGGCACATCCCCTATAGCCCCATAGCCTGTCCCCTATAGCCCCCATGGCACATCGCCTATAGCCCCATGACACATCCCCTATAGCCCCATGGCCTGTCCCCTATAGCCCCCATAGCACATCCCCTATGGCCCCATGGCACATCCCCTATAGCCCTCATAGCACATCCCCTATATCCCCCATAGCACATCCCCTATAGACCCCATAGCACATCCCCTATAGCCCCCATGGCCTGTCCCCTATAGCCCCCATAACACATCCCCTATAGCCCCATAGCCTGTCCCCTATAGCAGCCATAGCACATCCCCTATGTCCCCCATAGCACATCCCCTATAGCCCCCATAGCACATCCCCTATAGCCCCCATGGCACATCCCCTATAGCCCACATAGCACATCCCCTATAGCCCCATGGCCTGTCCCCTATAGCCCCCATGGCACATCCCCTATTGCCCCATAGCACATCCCCTATAGCCCCATAGCACATCCCCTATAGTCCCCATGGCATATCTCCTACAACCCCATGGCACATCCCCTATAGCCCCCATAGCCTGTCCCCTATAGCCCGATGGCACATCCCCTATAGCCCCCATAGCCTGTCCCCTATAGCCCCCAGAGCACATCCCCTATAGCCTCCATAGCCTGTCCCCTATAGCCCCCATGGCCTGTCCCCTATAGCCCCCGTAGCACATCCCCTATATCCCCCATAGCACATCCCCTATAGCCCCATGGCCTGGCCCCTATAGCACCCATAGCACATCCCCTATAGCCCGATAGCACATCCCCTACAGCCCCCATAGCACATCCCCTGTAGCCCAAAGGCCTGGCCCCTATAGCACCCATAGCACATCCCCTATAGCCCCCATAGCACATCCCCTATAGCCCCATAGCCTGTCCCCTATAGCACCCATAGCACATCCCCTATAGCCCCATGGCACATCCCCTATAGCCCACATAGCACATCCACTATAGCACTATGGCCTGTCCCATATAGCACCCATAGCACATCTCCTATAGCCCCATAGCCTGTCCCCTATAGCACCCATAGCACATCCCCTGTAGCCCACATAGCACATCCCCTATAGCCCCCATAGCACATTCCCTATAGCCCCATGGCCTGTCCCCTATAGCCCCCGTAGCACATCCCCTATGGCCACCATAGCACATCCCCTATAGCCCCATAGCACATCCCCTATAGCCCAATGGCACATTCCCTATTGCCCCATAGCACATCCCCTATAGCCCCCATAGCACATCCCGTATAGGCCCCATGGCCTGGCCCCTATAGCCCCCATATCACATCCCCTATAGCCCCATGGCACATCCCCAAACGCCCCATAGCACATCCCCTATAGCCCCATGGCCTGTCCCCTATATCCCCCATAGCACATCCCCTATAGCCCCCATCGCCTGTCCCCTATAGCCCCCATAGCACATCCCCTATAGCCCCGTGGCACGTCCCCTATAGCCCCCATAGCCTGTCCCCTATTGCCCCATAGTCTGTCCCATATAGCGCCATGGCATGTCCCCTATAGCCCCATAGCACATCCCCTATAGACCCATAGCCTGTCCCCTATAGCACCCATAGCACATCCCCTATAGTTCCATGGCACATCCCCTATAGCCCACATAGCACATCCCCTATAGCCCCATAGCCTGTCCCCTATAGCCCCATACCACATCCCCTATAGCCCCATGGCCTGGCCCCTATAGCACCCTTAGCTCATCCCCTATAGGCCCCATTGCACATCCCCTATAGCCCCCATGGCACATCCCCAAAAGCCCCATAGCACATCCCCTATAGCCCCATGGCCTGTCCCCTATCGCCCCCATAGCACATCCCCTATAGCCCCCATCGCCTGTCCCCTATAGCCCCCATAGCACATCCCCTATAGCACCGTGGCACGTCCCCTATAGCCCCCATAGCCTGTCCCCTATTGCCCCATAGGCTGTCCCATATAGCGCCATGGCCTGTCCCCTATAGCCCCATAGCACATCCCCTATAGCCCCCATCGCCTGTCCCCTATAGCCCCCTGGCACATCCCCTATAGTTCCATGGCACATCCCCTATAGCCCCCGTAGCACATCCCCTATAGCCCGATGGCACAGCCCCTATAGCCCCATGGCCTGTCCCCTATAGCCCCATGGCAAATCCCCTATAGCACACATAGCACATCCCCTATAGCCACATGGCCTGTCCCCTATGGCCCCCATGGCACATCCCCTATGGCCCCATGGCACATCCCCTATAATCCCATAACCTGTCTCCTATAGCCCCATGGCACATCCCCTATAGCCCCATAGCCTGTCCCCTATAGCCTCATGGCACATCCCCTATAGCCCCATAGCCTGTCCCCTATAGCCCCCATGGCACATCGCCTATAGCCCCATGACACATCCCCTATAGCCCCATGGCCTGTCCCCTATAGCCCCCATAGCACATCCCCTATGGCCCCATGGCACATTCCCTATTGCCCCATAGCACATCCCCTATAGCCCCATGGCACATCCCCTATAGCCCCATAGCCTGTCCCCTATATCCCCATGGCAAATCCCCTATAGCCCCCATGGCACATCCTCTATAGCCCCATAGCAAATCCCCTATAGCCCCATGGCACATCCCCTATAGCCCCATAGCCTGTCCCCTATAGCCCCATGGCAAATCCCCTATAGCCCCATGGCACATCCCCTATAGCCCCATGGCCTGTCCCCTATAGCACCCATAGCACAGCCCCTATAGCCCCCGTAGCACATCCCCTATAGCCCGATGGCACAGCCCCTATAGCCCCATAGCCTGTCCCCTATAGCCCCCGTAGCACATCCCCTATAGCCCCCATGGCACATCCCCTATAGCCCCATAGCACATCCCCTATAGCCTCATGGCCTGTCCCCTATAGCCCCCATGGCCTGTCCCCTATAGCCCCATAGCACATCCCCTATGGTCCCATGGCACATCCCCTATAGCCACATGGCCTGTCCCCTATGGCCCCCATGGCCTGTCCCCTATAGCCCCATAGCACATCCCCTATAGCCCCCATAGCACATCCCCTATAGCCACATGGCCTGTCCCCTATGGCCCCCATGGCACATCCAATATGGCCCCCTGGCACATCCCCTATAGCCCCATAGCCTGTCCCCTGTAGCCCCATGGCACATCCCCTATAGCCCCCATAGCCTGTCCCCTATAGCCCCATAGCCTGTCCCCTATAGCCCCCGTAGCACATCCCCTATAGCCCCCATAGCACATCCCCTATAGACACATGGCCTGTCCCCTATGGCCCCCATGGCACATCCCCTATGGCCCCATGGCACATCCCCTATAGTCCCATAACCTGTCTCCTATAGCCCCGTGGCACATCCCCTATAGCCCCATAGCCTGTCCCCTATAGCCCCATGGCACATCCCCTATAGCCCCATAGCCTGTCCCCTATAGCCCCATGGCACATCCCTGATAGCCCCATGGCCTATCCCCTATAGCCCCATGACACATCCCCTATAGCCCCATGGCCTCTCCCCTATAGCCCCCATAGCACATCCCCTATGGTCCCATGGCACATCCCCTATAGCCCTCATAGCACATCCCCTATATCCCCCATAGCACATCCCCTATAGACCCCATAGCACATCCCATATAGCCCCATGGCCTGTCCCCTATAGCCCCCATAACACATCCCCTATAGCCCCATAGCCTGTCCCCTATAGCACCCATAGCACATCCCCTATGGCCCCCATAGCACATCCCCTATAGCCCCATGGCCTGTCCCCTATAGCCCCCATAACACATCCCCTATAGCCCCATAGCCTGTCCCCTATAGCACCCATAGCACATCCCCTATAGCCCCCATAGCACATCCCCTATAGCCCCCATGGCACATCCCCTATAGCCCACATAGCACATCCCCTATACCCCCATGGCCTGTCCCCTCTAGCCCCCATGGCACATCCCCTATTGCCCCATAGCACATCCCCTATAGCCCCATGGCACATCCCCTATAGCCCCATAGCACATCCCCTATAGCCCCCATAGCACATCCCCTATAGCCCCATGGCACATCCCCTATAGCCCCATGGCCTGTCCCCTATAGCCCCCATAGCACATCCCCTATGGCCCCATGGGACATCACCTATAGCCCCATAGCACATCCCCTATAGTCCCCATGGCATATCCCCTACAGCCCCATGGCACATCCCCTATAGCCCCCATAGCCTGTCCCCTATAGCCCCATGGCACATCCCCTATGGCCCCCATAGCCTGTCCCCTATAGCCCCCATAGCACATCCCCTATAGCCTCCATAGCCTGTCCCCTATAGCCCCCATGGCCTATCCCCTATATCCCCCATAGCACATCCCCTATAGCCCCATGGCCTGGCCCCTATAGCACCCATAGCACATCCCCTATAGCCCCCATAGCACATCCCCTATAGCCCCCATGGCACATCCCCAAAAGCCCCATAGCACATCCCCTATAGCCCCATGGCCTCTCCCCTATAGCCCCCATAGCACATCCCCTATAGCCCCCATAGCCTGTCCCCTATTGCCCAATAGGCTGTCCCATATAGCGCCATGGCCTGTCCCCTATAGCCCCATAGCACATTTCCTATAGCCCCATAGCCTGTCCCCTATAGCCCCCGTAGCACATCCGCTATAGTCCCCATGGCACATCCCCTATAGCCCCATAGCCTGTCCCGTATAGCCCCCATAGCACATCCCCTATAGCCCCATGGCACATCCTCTATAGCCCCCATAGCACATCCCCTATAGCCCCATGGCCTGTCCCCTATAGCCCCCATAGCACATCCCCTATGGCCCCATAGCACATCCCCTATAGCCCCCATAGCACATCCCCTATAGCCCCATGGCCTGTCCCCTATAGCCCCCATAGCACATCCCCTATGGCCCCCATAGCACATCCCCTATAGCCCCCATAGCATATTTCCTATAGCCCCATACCACATCCCCTATAGCCCCCATGGCACATCCCCTATAGCCCCATAGCACATCCCCTGTAGCCCCATGGCCTGTCCCCTATAGCCCCCATGGCACATCCCCTATAGCCCCATAGCACATCCCCTATAGCCCTCATAGCACATCCCCTATATCCCCCATAACACATCCCCTATAGCCCCCATAGCACATCCCCTATAGCCCTCATAGCACATCCCCTATATCCCCCATGGCACATCCCCTATAGCCCCCATAGCACATCCCCTATAGCCCCATAGCCTGTCCCCTATAGCAACCATAGCACATCCCCTATGGCCCCCATAGCACATCCCCTATAGACCCATACCACATCCCCTATAGCCCCCATGGCACATCCCCTATAGCCCCCATAGCACATCCCCTATAGCCCCCATGGCACATCCCCTATAGCCCACATAGCACATCCCCTATAGCCCCCATGGCACATCCCCTATAGCCCACAAAGCACATCCCCTATAGCCCCATGGCCTGTCCCCTATAGCCCCCATAGCACATCCCCTATGGCCCCATGGGACATCACCTATAGCCCCATAGCACATCCCCTATAGCCCCATAGCACATCCCCTATAGTCCCCATGGCATATCTCCTACAACCCCATGGCACATCCCCTATAGCCCCCATGGCCTGTCCCCTATAGCCCCATGGCACATCCCCTATAGCCCCCATAGCCTGTCCCCTATAGCCCCCAGAGCACATCCCCTATAGCCTCCATAGCCTGTCCCCTATAGCCCCCATGGCCTGTCCCCTATAGCCCCCGTAGCACATCCGCTATAGTCCCCATGGCACATCCCCTAGAGCCCCATGGCCTGTCCCCTATAGCCCCCATAGCACATCCCCTATGGCCCCCATAGCACATCCCCTATAGACCCATACCACATCCCCTATAGCCCCCATGGCACATCCCCTATAGCCCCATAGCACATCCCCTATAGCCCCATGGCCTGTCTCCTATAGCCCCATGGCACATCCCCTATAGCCCCATGGCCTGTCCCCTATAGCCCCCATAGCACATCCCCTATGGCCCCATGGGACATCACCTATGGCCCCATAGCACATCCCCTATAGCCCCATAGCACATCCCCTATAGTCCCTATGGCATATCCCCTACAGCCCCATGGCACATCCCCTATAGCCCCCATAGCCTGTCCCCTATAGCCCCATGGTACATCCCCTATAGCCCCCATGGCACATCCCCTATAGCCCCCATAGCCTGTCCCCTATAGCCCCATGGCACATCCCCTATATCCCCCATAGCACATCCCCTATAGCCCCATGGCCTGTCTCCTATAGCCCCATGGCACATCCCCTCTAGCCCCATGGCCTGGCCCCTATAGCACCCATAGCACATCCCCTATAGCCCCATGGCACATCCCCCCTATCCCCCATAGCACATCCCCTATAGCCGCATAGCCTGTCCCCTATAGCCCCATGGCACATCCCCCCTATCCCCCATAGCACATCCCCTATAGCCCCATGGCCTGGCTCCTATAGCACCCATAGCACATCCCCTATAGCCCCGTGCCACGTCCCCTATAGCCCCCATAGCCTGTCCCCTATTGCCCCATAGGCTGTCCCATATAGCGCCATGGCCTGTCCCCTATAGCCCCATAGCACATCCCCTATAGCCCCATAGCCTGTCCCCTATAGCACCCATAGCACATCCCCTATAGCCCCATGGCACATCCCCTATAACCCACATAGCACATCCCCTATAGCCCCATGGCCTGGCCCCTATAGCCCCCATAGCACATCCCCTATAGCCCCCATCGCCTGTCCCCTATAGCCCCCATAGCACATCCCCTATAGCCCCGTGGCACGTCCCCTATAGCCCCCATAGCCTGTCCCCTATTGCCCCATAGGCTGTCCCATATAGCGCCATGGCCTGTCCCCTATAGCCCCATAGCACATCCCCTATAGCCCCCATCGCCTGTCCCCTATAGCCCCCTGGCACATCCCCTGTAGCCCCATGGCACATCCCCTATAGCCCCATAGCCTGTCCCCTATAGCCCCATGGCAAATCCCCTATAGCCCACATAGCACATCCCCTATAGCCCCATAGCCTGTCCCCTATAGCCCCCGTAGCACATCCCCTATAGCCCCCATGGCACATCCCCTATAGCCCCATAGCCTGTCCCCTATAGCCCCCATAGCACATGCCCTATAGCCCCCATGGCACATTCCCTATAGCCCCATAGCACATCCCCTATAGCCCCATAGCACATCCCCTATAGTCCCCATGGCATATCCCCTACAGCCCCATGGCACATCCCCTATAGCCCCCATATCCTGTCCCCTATAGCCCCCATAGCACATCCCCTATAGCCTCCATAGCCTGTCCCCTATAGCCCCCATGGCCTGTCACCTATAGCCCCCGTAGCACATCCCCTATATCCCCCATAGCACATCCCCTATAGCCCCATGGCCTGGCCCCTATAGCACCCATAGCACATCCCCTATAGCCCCATAGCACATCCCCTATAGCCCCGATAGCACATCCCCTGTAGCCCAATGGCCTGGCCCCTATAGCACCCATAGCACATCCCCTATAGCCCCCATAGCACATCCCCTATAGCCCCCATGGCACATCCCCAAAAGCCCCATAGCACATCCCCTATAGCCCCATGGCCTCTCCCCTATAGCCCCCATAGCACTTCCCCTATAGCCCCCATCGCCTGTCCCCTATAGCCCCCATAGCACATCCCCTATAGCCCCGTAGCACGTCCCCTATAGCCCCCATAGCCTGTCCCCTATTGCCCAGTAGGCTGTCCCATATAGCGCCATGGCCTGTCCCCTATAGCCCCATAGCACATCCCATATAGCCCCATAGCCTCTCCCCTATAGCCCCCATAGCACATCCCCTATAGCCCCATGGCACATCCCCTATAGCCCACATAGCACATCCCCTATAGCACCATGGCCTGTCCCCTAAAGCCCCATGGCACATCCCCTATGGCCCCATAGCACATCCCCTATAGCCCCATGGCACATCCCCTATAGCCCCCATAGCACATCCCCTATTGCCCCATGGCACATCCCCTATAGCCCCATGGCCTATCCCCTATAGCCCCATGACACATCCCCTATAGCCCCATGGCCTGTCCCCTATAGCCCCCATAGCACATCCCCTATGGCCCCATGGCACATCCCCTATAGCCCCCATAGCACATCCCCTATAGACCCCATAGCACATCGCCTATAGCCCCAAGGCCTGACCCCTATAGCCCCCATAGCACATCCCCTATAGCCCCCATAGCACATCCCCTATAGCCCCCATGGCACATCCCCTATAGCCCCATGGCACATCCCCTCTAGCCCCATGGCCTGTCCCCTATAGCCCCCATAGCACATCCCCTATGGCCCCCATAGCACATCCCCTATAGCCCCATGGCCTATCCCCTATAGCCCCCACAGCACATCCCCTATGGCCCCATAGCACATCCCCTATAGCCCCATAGCACATCCCCTATAGCCCCATAGCCTGTCCCCTATTGCCCCATGACACATCCCCTATAGCCCCATGGCCTGTCCCCTATAGCCCCCATAGCACATCCCCTATGGCCCCATGGCACATCCCCTATAGCCCCCATAGCACATCCCCTATAGACCCCATAGCACATCGCCTATAGCCCCAAGGCCTGACCCCTATAGCCCCCATAGCACATCCCCTATAGCCCCCATAGCACATCCCCTATAGCCCCCATGGCACATCCCCTATAGCCCCATGGCACATCCCCTCTAGCCCCATGGCCTGTCCCCTATAGCCCCCATAGCACATCCCCTATGGCCCCCATAGCACATCCCCTATAGCCCCATGGCACATCCCCTCTAGCCCCATGGCCTGTCCCCTATAGCCCCCATAGCACATCCCCTATTGCCCCATAACACATCCCCTATAGCCCCATGGCACATCCCCTCTAGCCCCATAGCCTGTCCCCTATAGCCCCATGGCACATCCCCTATAGCCCCCATAGCCTGTCCCCTATAGCACCCATAGCACATCCCCTATAGCCTCCATAGCCTGTCCCCTATAGGCCCCATGGCCTGTCCCCTATAGCCCCCGTAGCACATCCCCTATATCCCCCATAGCACATCCACTATAGCCCCATGGCCTGGCCCGTATAGCACCCATAGCACATCCCCTATAGCCCCATAGTACATCCCCTATAGCCCCCATAGCACATCCCCTGTAGCCCAATGGCCTGGCCCCTATAGCACCCATAGCACATCCCCTATAGCCCCCATAGCACATCCCCTATAGCCCCCATGGCACATCCCCAAAAGCCCCATAGCACATCCCCTATAGCCCCATGGCCTCTCCCCTATAGCCCCCATAGCACATCCCCTATAGCCCCCATCGCCTGTCCCCTATAGCCCCCTTAGGACATCCCCTATAGCCCCGTGGCACGTCCCCTATAGCCCACATAGCACATCCCCTATAGCACCATGGCCTGTCCCCTATAGCCCCATGGCATATCCCCTATGGCCCCATAGCACATCCCCTATAGCCCCATGGCACATCCCCTATAGCCCCCATAGCACATCCCCTATAGCCCCATGGCCTGTCCCCTATAGCCCCCATGGCCTGTCCCCTATAGCCCCATAGCACTTCCCCTATAGCCCCATAGCCTGTTCCTATAGCCCCATGGCCTGTCCCCTATAGCACCCATAGCACATCTCCTGTAGCCCCCATGGCACATCCCCTATAGCCCCCATGGCCTGTCCCCTATAGCCCCCATAGAACATCCCCTATAGCCCCCATAGCACATTCCCTATAGCCCCATGGCCTGTCCCCTATAGCCCCCATAGCACATCACCTATAGCGCCATAGCACATCCCCTATAGCCCCATGGCACATTCCCTATTGCCCCATAGCACATCCCCTATAGCCCCCATAGCACATCCCGTATAGGCCCCATGGCCTGGCCCCTATAGCACCCATAGCACATCCCCTATAGCCCCCATAGCACATCCCCTATAGCCCCCATGGCACATCCCCAAAAGCCCCATCGCACATCCCCTATAGCCCCATGGCCTGTCCCCTATAGCCCCCATAGCACATCCCCTATAGCCCCCATCGCCTGTCCCCTATAGCCCCCATAGCACATCCCCTATAGCCCCGTGGCACGTCCCCTATAGCCCACATAGCCTGTCCCCTATTGCCCCATAGGCTGTCCCATATAGCGCCATGGCCTGTCCCCTATAGCCCCATAGCACATCCCCTATAGCCCCATAGCCTGTCCCCTATAGCACCCATAGCAGATCCCCTATAGCCCCATGGCACATCCCCTATAGCCCCATAGCACATCCCCTATAGCCCCATAGCCTGTCCCCTATAGCCCCATAGCCTGTCCCCTATAGCCCCATGGCACATCCCCTATAGCCCCATGACCTATCCCCTATAGCCCCCATAACACATCCCCTATAGCCTCATAGCCTGTCCCCTATAGCACCCATAGCACATCCCCTATGGCCCCATGGCACATCCCCTATAGCCCTCATAGCACATCCACTATATCCCCCATAGCACATCCCCTATAGACCCCATAGCACATCCCCTATAGCCCCATGGCCTGTCCCCTATAGCCCCCATAACACATCCCCTATAGCCCCATAGCCTGTCCCCTATAGCACCCATAGCACATCCCCTATGGCCCCCATAGCACATCCCCTATAGCCCCCATGGCACATCCCCTATAGCCCACATAGCACATCCCCTATACCCCCATGGCCTGTCCCCTATAGCCCCCATGGCACATCCCCTATTGCCCCATAGCACATCCCCTATAGCCCCATGGCACATCCCCTATAGCCCCCATGGCCTGTCCCTATAGCCCCCATAGCACATCGCCTATAGCCCCATGGCACATCCCCTAAAGCCCCATAGCACATCCCCTATACCCCCCATAGCACATCCCCTATAGCCCGATGGCCTGTCCCCTATAGCCCCATGGCACATCCCCTATAGCCCCCATAGCACATCCCCTATAGCCCCATGGCACATCCCCTATAGCCCACATAGCACATCCCCTATAGCCCCATGGCCTGGCCCCTATACCCCCATGGCATATCCCCTATAGCCCCCATAGCACATCCCCTATAGGCCCATGGCCTGTCCCCTATAGCCCCCATAGCACATCCACTATGGCCCCATGGCACATCACCTATAGCCCCATAGCACATCCCCTATAGGCGCATAGCACATCCCCTATAGCCCCATAGCCGGTCCCATATAGCCCCATGGCACATCCCCTAAAGCCCCATAGCACATCCCCTATACCCCCCATAGCACATCCCCTATAGCCCGATGGCCTGTCCCCTATAGCCCCATGGCACATCCCCTATAGCCCCCATAGCACATCCCCTATAGCCCCATGGCACATCCCCTATAGCCCCATAGCACATCCCCTATGGGCCCATGGCACATCACCTATAGCCCCATAGCACATCCCCTATAGCCCCCATAGCCTGTCCCCTATAGCACCCATAGCACATCCCCTATAGCCCCATAGCACATCCCCTATAGCCCCCATAGCACAACCCCTATAGCCCCATGGCTTGTCTCCTATAGCCCCCATAGCACATCCCCTATAGCACCCATGGCCTGTCCCGTATAGCCCCCATAGCATATCACCTATGGCCCCACAGCACATCCCCTATAGCCCACATAGCACATCCCCTATAGCCCCATAGCCTGGCCCCTATGGCCCCCATGGCACATCCCCTATAGCCCCATAGCCTGTCCCCTACAGCCCCATGGCACATGCCCTATAGCCCCCATAGCACATCCCCTATAGCCCCATGGCACATCCCCTATAGCCCCATAGCACATCCCCTATAGCCCCCATCGCCTGTCCCCTATAGCCCCATAGCACATCCCCTACAGCCCCCATTGCACATCCCCTATAGCCCCATGGCACATCCCCTATAGCCCCATAGCACATCCCCTACAGCCCCCATTGCACATCCCCTATAGCCCCATAGCACATCCCCTATAGCCCCATAGCACATCCCCTATAGTCCCTATGGCATATCCCCTACAGCCCCATGGCACATCCCCTATAGCCCCCATAGCCTGTCCCCTATAGCCCCATGGTACATCCCCTATAGCCCCCATGGCACATCCCCTATAGTCCCCATAGCACATCCCCGATAGCCCCATGGCCTGTCCCCTATAGCCCCCATAGCACATCCCCTATAGCCCCCATAGCACATCCCCTACAGCCCCCATTGCACATCCCCTATAGCCCCATAGCACATCCCCTATAGCCCCATAGCACATCCCCTATAGTCCCTATGGCATATCCCCTACAGCCCCATGGCACATCCCCTATAGCCCCCATAGCCTGTCCCCTATAGCCCCATGGTACATCCCCTATAGCCCCCATGGCACATCCCCTATAGTCCCCATAGCACATCCCCGATAGCCCCATGGCCTGTCCCCTATAGCCCCCATAGCACATCCCCTATAGCCCCCATAGCACATCCCCTATAGCCCCATGGCACATCCCCTATAGCCCCATGGCTCATTCCCTATAGCGCCATATCACATCCCCTATAGCCCCCATAGCACATCCCCTATAGCCCCATGGCACATCCCCTATAGCCCCCATAGCACATCCCCTATAGCCCCCATAGCACATCCCCTATAGCCCCATAGCCTGTCTCCTATAGCCCCATAGCACATCCCCTATAGCCCCATAGCCTGTCCCCTATAGCCCCATGGCACATCCCCTATAGCCCACATAGTACATCACCTATAGCCCCATAGCCTGTCCCCTATAGCCCCATAGCACATCCCCTATAGCCCCCATAGCACATCCCCTATAGCCCCATAGCCTGTCTCCTATAGCCCCCATAGCACATCCCCTATAGCCCCATAGCACATCACCTATAGCCCCCATAGCACATCCCCTATATCCCCCATGGCACATCCCCTATAGCCCCATAGCACATCCCCTATAGCCCCATAGCCTGTCCCCTATAGCCCCATAGCCTGTCCCCTATAGCCCCATGGCCTGTCCCCTATAGCACCCATAGCACATCCCCTATAGCCCCATGGCCTGTCCCCTATAGCCCCCATAGCCTGTCCCCTATAGCCCCATGGCACATCCCCTATATCCCCCATGGCACATCCCCTATAGCCCCATAGCCTGTCCCCTATAGCCCCATGGCCTGTCCCCTATAGCACCCATAGCACATCCACTATAGCCCCATGGCACATCCCCTATAGCCCCATAGCCTGTCCCCTATAGCCCCATGGCAAATCCCCTATAGCCCCCATGGCACATCCCCTATAGCCCCATAGCCTGTCCCCTATAGCCCCATGGCACATCCCCTATAGCCCCATAGCCTGTCCCCTATAGCCCCATGGCACATCCGCTATAGCCCCCATGGCACATCCCCTATAGCCCCATAGCCTGTCCCCTACAGCCCCATGGCACATGCCCTATAGCCCACATAGCACATCCCCTATAGCCCCATAGCACATCCCCTATAGCCCCATGGCACATCCCCTATAGCCCCCATAGCACATCCCCTATAGCCCCATGGCACATCCCCTATAGCCCCATGGCTCATTCCCTATAGCGCCATATCACATCCCCTATAGCCCCCATAGCACATCCCCTATAGCCCCATGGCACATCCCCTATAGCCCCCATAGCACATCCCCTATAGCCCCCATAGCACATCCCCTATAGCCCCATAGCCTGTCTCCTATAGCCCCATAGCACATCCCCTATAGCCCCATAGCACATCCCCTATAGCCCCATGGCACATCCCCCCTAGCCCCCATAGCACATCCCCTATAGCCCCCTCGGCACATCCCCTACAGCCCCTTGCCGTCCCCCGCCCCCCTGCGGCCCCTATAGGAGCTGTGCGTGCAGGGGGGGCCGGGACCCCGGGGCGCTGCGGGAGGCGCTGGCGGAGCTGCGGGAGCACAACCGGGCGCTGCAGCAGCACCTGCACCGGCGGCTGGGCCAGGTGGGCTCCTGGGGTGGGGGGCACCTATGGGTGACAAGGGGGTCAGCTGGGGAGGCGTGGGGGCACCTATGGGGGATGGGGGTCTCCTGGGGAGGCGTGGGGGCACTTATGGGGGGCTTGGGGGGCACCTATGGGGGCGTGGGGGGACCTGGGGGGGCGTGGGGGCACCTATGGGGGCTGGGGGCACCTGGGGAGGCGTGAGGGGCACTTGTGGGGGCTTGGGTGGGCACCTATGGGGGTGGGGGGGCACCTACGGGGGGTTTGGGGGGCACCTATGGGGGCGTGGGGGCACCTGGGGAGGCGTGGGGGGCAGTTGTGGGGGGCTTGGGGTGGCACCTGGGGGGGCGCGGGGTGAGGGGGCACCTATGGGGGGCTTGCGGGGCACCTATGGGTGCTGCTGTGGGGCGGTGGGGGCAGATGCGGGGGCTGTGGGGCCCTGGTGGGGGGCTGTGGGCGCCGCGGTGCCGTGGGTGCCCCCGGGCTGGGCGCTGACCCCCGCGGGCGCAGGCGGAGGAGCTGCGGCGGGCGCTGGCGGCAGCGGGGGCGCGGGCGCGGGAGGCGGCGGAGGCGCGGGCCCGGCTGGAGCAGGAGCAGCGGGCGCTGCGGGGGCGGCTGCAGCGCCCCGGGGTGCCCCCCGGCCCCGCCGAGGCCGCCCTGCGCGCCCGCTGCCGCCGCCTCGAGGAGCTCCTGCACCGCGAGGCCGGGTGAGCCGGGGACCCAGGGCGCTGCTGGGTGGCCCAAGATGGCCCCGAGGTGGCCCCGGGGTGGCACAAGGGGGTCATGGGTGGCCCCAGGGTGGCACAAGATGGCCCCAGGGTGGCCCCAGGGTGGCACAAGATGGCCTCAGGGTGGCCCAGGGGGGTCATGGGTGGCCCCAGGGTGGCCCAGGGTGGTCATGGGTGGCCCCAGGGTGGCCCAGGGGGGTCCCAGGGTGACCCAAGGGGGTCATGGGTGGCCCCAGGGTGGCCCAAGATGGTCCCAGGGTGACCCAAGGGCATCATGGGTGGCCCCAGGGTGGCACAAGATGGTCCCAGGGTGACCCAAAGGGGTCATGGGTGGCCCCAGGGTGGCCCAAGATGGTCCCAGGGTGGCCCCAGGGTGGCACAAGATGGCCTCAGGGTGACCCAAGGGCATCATGGGTGGCCCCAGGGTGGCCCAAGATGGTCCCAGGGTGGCCCAGGGTGGTCATGGGTGGCCCCGGGTGATCCAGGGTGGTCCCAGATGGTCCCTAGCTGGTCCCAGGGTGACCCAGACTGGCCAATGCTGACCCCCGGGTGGTCCAAGATGGCCTCAGGGTGACCCAAGATGGCCCCAGGGTGGTCCAAGATGGTCCCAAGATGGCGCCAAGGTGGCCCAGGGTGACCCAGGCTGGTCTCGGATGACACCAGGGTGGTCCCAGATGGTCCCTGGGTGACCCAGCATGGTTTTGGGTGGCCCAGGGTGGTCTCAGGTGGTCCCAGATGCTCCCTAGCTGGTCCCAGGGTGACCCAGGCTGGCCAGTGCTGACCCCCGGGTGGTCCAAGATGGGCCCCAGGGTGGCCCAGGGTGGTCATGGGTGGCCCCAGGGTGGTCCAAGATGGCCTCAGGGTAGCCAATGGTGACACCAGGGTGGTCCGCAGTGGCTCAGAGTGGTCCCAGATGGTCCCTGGGTGGCCCCAAGGTGACTTCAGGGTTGCCCAGGGCGGTCTTGGGTGGCCCCGGGTGGTCCAGGGTGGTCCCAGATGGCCCCAAGATGGCGCCAGGGTGGCCCGCGGTGACCCAGGCTGGTCTTGGATGACCCCCGGGTGGTCCCAGATGGCCCCAGGGTGGCCCAGGGTGGTCATGGGTGGCCCCGGGTGGCCCCGCCGCGGGCCGCCGTGGGTGACGCGGGGCGCCCGTGGGCGCAGGGCGCGGGCGGCGCTGACGCGGGCGGCGCGGGCGGCGGGGCGGCGCCTGCGGGCGCTGCTGGCGGAGGCGGAGGAGCAGCGGCTGCGGGGGGAGCGCTACCGGCTGCAGGTGGGGTGAGGTCCCCCGCGGGTGACATCGGCGGCGTCATGGCGGGGGTGACATCGCGTGCGCGGCTCCCGCCGGTTCCCTGGCCACGCGGGGGGAGGACGCTGTGGGGAGTGTCACCCCGTGTCAGCCCGTGTCAGCCCGTGTCACCCCACGGCCCCGTGGCCGCCGCGTCCCCCCATGTCCCTGTGCCCCCCCACGCCCCGTGTCCCCACATCCCCTATGTCCCCCCACACCCCACGTCCCCATGTCCCCATGTCCCCACACCCTGTGTCCCCACGTGCCCACACCCCCTATCCCCGTGTCCCCATGTCCCCACGCCCTGTGTCCCCATGTCCCCATGTCCCCACGCCCCATGTCCCCATGTCCCTGTGTCCCCATGTCCCCACGCCCTGTGTCCCCACACCCCATGTCCCCACGCCCCATGTCCCCATGTCCCCATGTCGCCACACCCCGTGTCCCCACGCCCCGTGTCCCCACGCGCCCAGACCCCCTGTCCCCATGTCCCCGTGTCCCCACGCCCCGTGTCCCCACACGCCCAGACCCCCTGTCCCCGTGTCCCCATGTCCCCGTGTCCCCACGCCCCGTGTCCCCACGCGCCCGCGCCCCGTGTCCCCGCAGGCCCAGGCCAGCGAGGCGTCAGGGCGGGCGCTGGGGGAGCGGGTGGCCGCGGTGGCCGCGGGGACGGCGCGTGCCCAGGCCCAGGGCCACCGCCTGCGCCGGGCGCTGGAGGCCATCGGGGACGGGACGGCGGCCACCGCGTGCCACGTGGCCGCCCTGCGGGCTCGCCTCAGGTGGGGCCCGGCGCCCGCCCCCGCGCGGCCCCTGTGGCACCCTATGGCCCCTATAGCCCCGATGGGCCCCTATGGCACCCTATAGCCCCCTATAGCCCCCCCACACCTCCCCTGTGGCCCCTATAGCCCCGATGGGCCCCTATGGCACCCTATAGCCCCCTATAGCCCCCCACACCTCCCCTGTGGGCCCTATGGCACCCTATAGCCCCTATAGCCCCATGGGCCCCTATGGCACCCTATAGCCCCTCCACACCTCCCCTGTGGCCACTATGGTACCCTATAGCCCCCTATAGCCCCCCACACCTCCCCTGTGGGCCCTATGGCACCCTATAGCCCCTATAGCCCCCCCACACCTCCCCTGTGGCCCCTACGGCCCCTATAGCACCCTATAGCCCCATGGGCCCCTATGGCACCCTATAGCCCCCTATAGCCCCCCCACACCTCCCCTGTGGGCCCTATAGCCCCGATGGGCCCCTATGGCCCCTATAGCCCCCTATAGCCCCCCACACCTCCCCTGTGGGCCCTATGGTACCCTATAGCCCCTACAGCCCCATGGGCCCCTATGGCACCCTATAGCCCCTATAGCCCCCCCACACCTCCCCTGTGGCCCCTATGGTACCCTATAGCCCCTATAGCCCCATGGGCCCCTATGGCACCCTATAGCCCCTATAGCCCCCCCACACCTCCCCTGTGGCCCCTATGGTACCCTATAGCCCCTATAGCCCCATGGGCCCCTATGGCACCCTATAGCCCCTATAGCCCCCCCACACCTCCCCTGTGGCCCCTATGGTACCCTATAGCCCCTATAGCCCCATGGGCCCCTATGGCACCCTATAGCCCCCTATAGCCCCCCCACACCCCCCCTGTGGCCCCCATAGCCCCAATGGGCCCCTATGGCCCCTATAGCCCCCTATAGCCCCCCACACCTCCCCTGTGGGCCCTATGGCACCCTATAGCCCCTATAGCCCCATGGGCCCCTATGGCACCCTATAGCCCCTATAGCCCCCACACACCTCCCCTGTGGCCCCTACGGCCCCTATAGCACCCTATAGCCCCATGGGCCCCTATGGCACCCTATAGCCCCCTATAGCCCCCCCACACCTCCCCTGTGGGCCCTATAGCCCCGATGGGCCCCTATGGCCCCTATAGCCCCCTATAGCCCCCCACACCTCCCCTGTGGGCCCTATGGCACCCTATAGCCCCTATAGCCCCATGGGCCCCTATGGCACCCTATAGCCCCTATAGCCCCCCCACACCTCCCCTGTGGGCCCTATGGTACCCTATAGCCCCTATAGCCCCATGGGCCCCTATGGCACCCTATAGCCCCTATAGCCCCCCCACACCTCCCCTGTGGGCCCTATGGCACCCTATAGCCCCTATAGCCCCCCACACCTCCCCTGTGGGCCCTATGGCACCCTATAGCCCCTATAGCCCCGATGGGTCCCTATGGCACCCTATAGCCCCCTATAGCCCCCCACACCTCCCCTGTGGGCCCTATGGCACCCTATAGCCCCTATAGCCCCCCACACCTCCCCTGTGGGCCCTATGGCACCCTATAGCCCCTATAGCCCCATGGGCCCCTATGGCACCCTATAGCCCCTATAGCCCCCCCACACCTCCCCTGTGGGCTCTATGGCACCCTATAGCCCCTATAGCCCCATGGGCCCCTATGGCACCCTATAGCCCCTATAGCCCCCCCACACCTCCCCTGTGGGCTCTATGGCACCCTATAGCCCCTATAGCCCCATGGGCCCCTATGGCACCCTATAGCCCCTATAGCCCCCCCACACCTCCCCTGTGGCCCCTATGGCCCCTATAGGCGCCTCCAGCCCCCTCCAGCCCCCATCGTCCCCTGTGGCTCGGGGAGGGGCTGGGGGGAGCTGGGGGATTGTGGGATAGCGGGGGTCTCGGGGGTCTGCGGGGGATTGTGGGATAGCGGGGGTCTCAGGGGGGCTGTGGGGGATTGTGGGATAGCGGGGGTCTCGGGGGAGCTGGGGGATTGTGGGATAGCGGGGGTCTCGGGGGGGCTGTGGGGGATTGTGGGATAGCGGGGGTCTCGGGGGTCTGTGGGGGATTGTGGGATAGCGGGGGTCCCCACCCCTCCCTGGCTGCCCCCCAGGTGCGACCCGCTGACGCTGTCGCGCACGGTGCACCGCATGCTGCGGGGGGAGGACGAGGACAGCGGGGACAGCGGGGACAGCGGGGACAGCGCGTCCCCACCCTGCGCCTTCAGCGAGCTCCTCGAAACCACCCCTGGCTCCAGGGGGGGCCTCGAAAATGTCCCCAAGGAGCCCCGCCAAAAGGCTGCTGGTCCTGGGGTTGGCCTGGAAACCCCCACTGATCTGGAGGGGACCCTTGAAACCACCCCCAGCTCTGGGGGGGACCCTTGAAACCACCCCCAGTCTAGGAAGGACCCTTGAAACCGCCCCCAAGTGCTGAGAGGACCCTTGAAACCGCCCCCAGCCCAGGGGAGGACCCTCAAAACCACCAATCTTGGGGTCCAACCCTGAAAGTGCCTTTGGGCCCAAGGGGCCCCCAGAAACTGCCGCCAGGGACCCATCCCCCAAGCAGCAGGGACCGGAGCTTATTGGAGGGCTGGGGGTGGGGCTTTTTTGGAGGTGGAGCTTGTTGGGGGTGGGGCTTGTTGGGGGCGGGGCATGCCCATACTCATTAAAGTGCCTTTAAGATGGATTTGGCCCCGGTGGCTCTGGGGGACTCAGGTGTCCGCGAAGGGGGAGGGGGGATCAAAACACCCCCAGAGATCGTGGTGGGGGGGCGGCTTGAAACTCCCCAAAAAAAAAGCTGGGGCGGGGCCTTGAAAGCCTCCCTGACCCCATTTTTGGGGACCCCACCTCCCCCAAACTGTATTTTGGCGAGGAGGGGAGGATCTCAAGATTAACCCGAGTCCCAGGTTTGGGGGGGGGGGCTTGAAACACTCCAGAACCTTGTCAAGGGGACCTTGAAACTCTCTTTATCCCAACTGAGCTGGGGGGGTCTCAACCCCTTCTTGAACAGCCCTGCGCGGGAGGGGCCTTGAAACACCCCAAAATCGGGGCGGGGGGAGGCTTGAAACCCTTTTTACGTGAATTAGGGAGGGGGTCTCAAACACTTCTTCACTGGCCCTGTGGGGGGGGGGCCTTGAAACACCCCAAAACCTGGGGGAGGGGGTTTGAAACTCTTTTTTACCCCAATTTTGGGGGAGGAGCGGTCCCAAATTCTGGTACAGGGGCCTTTAAAACACGGGGGGGGGCCTTGAAACACCCCAAAACCTGCCCGAGGGGGGGGCCCTGAAACGCCAGCGCCGGAGGGGCGGGGCTTGCGTGGCTAATAAGGCGGGGGCGGGGCTCCTCTGGCCAATGACAGCGCAGCATGTAAATGACGGAGCGGGCGGAGGGAGGGCGCCCCGCCCGCCGTGGCGGCGCAGCCAATGAGAGGGAAGGGGCGGGGCCGGCGCGGCGGGGGCGGGAGGGGGGTGATCTCGCGAGAGTTGCGGGGAGGGGAAGTGGCGGCGGGGGGGGCGCGGAGGGGAGGAGGCCGCGGCGGGATGGGAGCGCGGAGGTGAGGCCGCGGGGGGGGGCACCGGTCCCGTTGGGGGGGGGGGTCTGACCCCGGGGGGCTCCGGTCCCACCTCCCCCCCCCCCCCCCGTACCCCTCTCCTTCCCCTTCGCCACGGCGGGCCACGCCTCCTCGTGACGTCATCCCCAGGGTGCTGGGGTGGCCCCCCCCCATTGACTTCATGACCCGGGGAGGAGGGGGGGTGGGGGGGGCACTGGGGTTTTGGGGGGCACGGGTGGGTGTGGGAGGGGGCACTCGGGGGTCTGGGGCGGCTTGGGGGCCTCTGCGGTGGGGGGAGGGGCCGTGGGGGTCTGGGGGGGCTCTGCGGGGGGGGGGCGGCGTGTGGGGGGCAGCAAGGGGGAGCGCGGGGATTTGGGAGGTGGGGGGGGGTCACGGGGGGCGAGGGGAGCGGAGGGATCTGGGGGTCCGGGTTGGGTGGGGGGGCAGTGTGGGGGGTCCGAGGGCTGTTTGGGTGACACGGGGGGGGAGGGGAGGGGAGGGGGCAGGAGCGGCAGTGAATTGGGGGGGGTCCTGTGAGGGGTTTTGCTCACCGCCCCCCCCCCCCCCAGATGCCCCGTCACTGCTCTGCCGCCGGCTGCTGCACCCGCGACACCCGCGAGACCCGCAACCGCGGCATCTCCTTCCACCGGTGGGTGCCCCCCGCCCCCAGAGCCCCCCCCGAGGGGCTGCCTGCCTTTGGGGGGGATGGGGGGGGTCTTCCACCGTTTCTGTGTTTGGTTTCGTTTGGGGAATCCCCCTTCCGGCAATGGGTTGGCCCAAATCCCTCCCTCTTCTTCTAGCAATGGTTCGGCCCAGGTGTGTTCCCCCCCCCCCCAGCAATGGTTCGGCCCAGGTGTGTTCCCCCCCCCCCCCCAGCAATGGTTTGGCCCAGGTGTATTCCCCCTCTCTCTTGGCAATGGGTGGGCCCAGGTGTGTTCCCCCCCCCCAGCAATGGTTTGGCCGAGCTGTGCCCCCCCCGCCCCCAGCAATGGTCTGCCCCAGCTGTGCCCCCCCACCTTATCAATGGGCTGCACCAGGTGCCACCGCCCCCGTTTTAGGAATGGTTTAACCCCATCGCCTTTACCTAGGCCTGCCTGGAGCGTTCCATTTACCGGCGTATGGGGGGAGCCACCACTCTTCCAACCTTGCAGAAACGGGCTGGGGGGGGGAAATTGAGGCCACCACTCGCCCCTAATTTGCGTGTGTGTCCCCCCCCCGTCCCCCCCCAGGCTGCCCAAGAAGGACAACCCGCGGCGGGCGCTGTGGCTGGAGAACAGCCGGCGCCGGGACGCGAGCGGGGAGGGCCGCTGGGACCCGGCCTCCAAGTACATCTACTTCTGCTCGCAGCACTTCGAGAAGAGCTGCTTCGAGATAGTCGGCTTCAGGTAGCTAACGAGCCGCGTAACGAGGTGGCTGCCCCCCCCCCCCCCCCCCCCCGCAGGGAATGGGTTGGCCTAATTAGTACACCCCCCCCCCCGACGTGGATTTAAAATGGGCCTGGGGTGGACGTGGGCTGCGCGTCGCCCCCCCCCCACTATGAGTGGAAATGGTTTGCTCTGCCCCCCCCGTGCCTCAGTTTCCCTCCCCCCAGTGTTTCTGGGGGGGGTCCCCCCGGGATTTTAGGGGCTGTGGGGCACCACGGGGATGTCCCCCCAGGTGCCCCGTGCCCCCCGCTGACCCCCCCACCCCCCCCGCAGCGGCTACCACCGTCTCAAGGAAGGGGCCGTGCCCACCGTCTTCGAGTCGGCCACCCCCAGACCCCCCCGGGCCGCCAAACCGAAGCCCCCCGCCCCCGAGAGCGACACCCCGAAGCCCCCTCGGGGCACCAGGAGGTGGAGGTGAGTCCCGGGGGGGTGGGGGGTGCTGCAGGACGTCGCTCGGTGTCCCCCCCGTGTGTGTGTCCCCCCCCCAATTTAATCTGCTCTCTCCCGTGCAGGCAGGACCCCACCCCTTCCCCGCCGGACCCCCCCTTCGCCGCCGACGTCTCGTGTTTCCCCCGGGAAGGCGAGGACCCTGCTGCCCCCCCGGCCGGCGACCACGGGGGCGTCCCGGCTCTTCCCGGTCCCTCGGGTGCCCGCGGGTCCCTCCCGGACAGCCTTTTGGAGGCCGCGGGGGACGAGGAAGTCACGGCCAGCCCGGTTTTCCCCGAGGGCGACCCCCCGGCGCCCCCGCGCCCCGCGTCCCCCTCGCTGTACATGCTGCGGCTGCCGCCGCCGGCCGGGGCGTACATCCAAAACGAGCACAGCTACCAGGTGGGCAGCGCCTTGCTCTGGAAGCGCCGCGCCGAGGCCGCGCTGGACGCCCTGGACAAAGCTCAGCGTCAGCTCCAAGCCTGCAAACGTCGCGAGCAGCGGCTGCGGCTCCGCGTGGGCGAGCTGCAGCGGGAACGGCGGGCGCCCCTCGAGGCTCGCCGGACCCCCAAAGCCCCCTCGCCGCGCCCGGACGAGCCGCAGCCGCTCGGGGATGGCGGCGAGTGAGGGTTTCCCGCCGGACGCCCGGCTCTCCTCCTCCTCCTCCTCCTCCTCCTCGCCCCGCTGCCGCCGGGAAGGTTTGTAAATAAAGATTTCGCCTTTTCTATGAAAAAATCGAAGCGGCCGGCTCGTGTCCGGGCGCGGGGGAGTCGCGGCGGCGTCCCCGGGGCGGTTTTGCGGGGAGAGAGAAGTTCCTCTCGCGTGGGCTCATCCGGCCGGGCGGGCGCTGGGGAAGGGCGGGAGGGAGCGGTGCTGCCGCGGGGCCTCGGTGGGCGTCCCGAGCCGCTTTGGGCCATCGGTCGGGCAGAAAATCGGGTCGGGGAGAAATAAATGGATTTTGTCCCGGATGACTGGGTCGAAGCGGCTCAAGGAGCCCGAGGTGGGAAGAGAAGAGTTGTTGGGTTTTTTGGGGAGGGCTGATGCGTCCCGGGCCCCGCGGGCAAGCAGGAGGCCGGTGCTGAGCACGTATTCCCTTCCTGGAAGCCGGGAGGATTTTGGGCACCGTCTGCCCCTTCCGGGAGGGAACGAAGCGGCTCAGTCCCCAGAAAACGGCCGGCATGGACCCGGCGCCCGCCTGGGCCCCAGTCGTTGGATTGAAGCCTTTAATTTCCGCGGCCGGCACGGCACGGCACGGAGGCGCCAGGGCGGGACAGCGGCTGCCGCCGGCCCGTCCCCCTCGTCGTGCTCCGGCGGCGCGGTTAAAAACTCCCCGCAGGGACGCCCGAACTGCCCGATTTAACCCCAAACCGGCTCTGCCGGTCGCCCCGAGGCAATTATCGCCCCGCGCCGGGCGGGGACCCCGCCGCGGCCCGCTTCCTTCTACAGGTTGAGCCGCCTGTCCAAGATGGCGGCGTAGGTGTCGCGGCCCAGGGGCACGTAGGACTTGCGCTTGTCGTCGCGGAAGAAGAGCGGGTCCGTGACGGCGGTGGGGTCGAAGCCTTCCCTGACCAGGTTGCCTTTGCACTGCTTGAAGGTGCCGGTGATCTCCAGGGCGTCCTGTGGAGACGGCGGCGTCACCGTGGGGGGACGGCGGGGACGCCGACGCGGTCGGTTGGCGCCGGGTCGCCAACCGGATCGCCCTTTCTCCAAATTATTAATTCGGGGGGGGGGGGGGGGGACCGAAACAAACAACCCAAAAACCAACAAAAAAACCCCCAAAAAGGTCTCGCCCCCCCGCCCCCCAGAGGCCCCCCGGCCTGGGGGAGGTGCCGCTGACCTGGATCCGGACGAAGCGGGGCGCGGCGTAGCTCGGCAGCGTCTCCCCGGTGAAGGCGTAGAGGCTCTCGCCGTCGAAGCTTGCCCCAGCCTTCAGGCGGATGGCCGCCATGCCGCACTTGCCCTCGCAGCCTGCAAACGGTGCCGCAGGGTGATTTTTGGGCACCCGGGGCCCGGCCTCATCTTCCTGGTGGCCACGTGGACCCTTCCGGGGACCTGGGGCACGCCCGGAGCGACGCTGGACGCCTGTTTTGGCGGGGGGGGGGCTGCGTCCCACTTTGGCCGCCGCCGGGACCGCCGTGGCGGCCTGTCGCGCGCTCGAGCCGGCGCTGGACGCTGCCGCTGAGGGAACGGCTCCGGTTTCAGGCTCCTTGGTGGCCACCCGGACCGTTACGGGAGCGCGCCGGAACAACAGACGCTTACCGTGGGCAACCGAGCCCCCTCGTACTCTTCCTGGTGGCCACGTGGACCCTCGTGGAGACGTCAGTCGCCCGGACACCACCGGGTGCCGCTTTTGGGCCACCGAGTCCCGTTTCGCTTTTCTTGGTGGCCTCTCGGACCACTGCAGGGGCGCGGTGCTCCCCAGATCAGCGCTGGACGCTTGGTTTGGGCAACCGAGTGCCCCTTTGACCTTCCTGGTGGCCGCTCAGGCCTTTGCAGGAGCCCACGCGTGCCAAAGCCGTGCCAGAAACTCCTTTTGGGTCGGAAAGTCCTACTTCAGCCTGCTTGGGGCTCAGCTGGACCCCGCGTGGACGCGGGACCTGCCCCAGGCACCACCACATGCTTCTTCTGGTCAACCCAGTCCTGCCTTCCTCTTCTCGGTGGACGAAGACCACTTGCGGCCGAAATGATGAGCCCAAACTTTACCGGACCGGTATTTTGGGTCGACAAGCCGTGACGCGGTCAGGCAGTCGGACTCGGTGACCGCTGTAGGTCCCTTCCATTCTACTCTACTTCACGCTTCCCGGTGGCCACTCGGGGCGTTCGGGGACGCGTCGCACGGCCGAGACGTCACCGGATTCCTCTCTTGGGCCGCCTCACCCCCCCCACCACCTCTGCGCCACCCGCTACTCACCCGGCACGGCCACTCCGTAGACGTTGACCTCTTGGATGAAGTTCACCATGGCAAGAGTGGCCTCCACCTCTGTCGTGGCCACGTTCTCGCCTTTCCAACTGGGGAAGAGGAAGGGGAGGAGCCGTGAGGGGGAGCTGGGGCTGGCGGCGCGGCTTTGCCCACGCGGAACGCGGTTGGGAGAGCATCGGAGTTACCGGAAAGTGTCGCCCACGCGGTCTTGAAAGTAGACAAATCGTTCGTGGTCAATCATGAGGAGGTCGCCGCTGTTGAAGAAGGCGTCGCCTTTGACCAAGACGTCCCTCAAGACCTTCTTCTCTGTCTTCTGGGAGTCGCCGGCGTAGCCGTGGAAAGGGGTGTTCTTGGTGATTTTGACAACCAGCAGCCCCGTCTCGCCTTCGGGGAGGGAAAGCAGGGATGGAGGACGGTCAGCAGCCGCCTCGCTGCTGGGGAACGTCACCTCCGTGCCCCACCGGGTGCTTGGGGATGACGTCCCCTGTTTCTTTGAAGGCTTTCTGGTGTCTTCCAGCCACCAAGATGATGGTGATGAGGCCCAGGAGGTGTCTTGGCTGCGTTTCAACCCTCTCCCTTTCCACCTTTCCTCGGAGGGTTCGTCTCTTCTTACCAGGGCGGACGGGGATGCACAGGCCTCGCTCGTCGCGCACGGGTTCGTCCTCCTCCACGTTGTACCTGATCAGCTCGAAGGGCGCGAAACTCTGCAGGGCGGAAGAAGGACAAAGCGGGAAACCGGTGGGTGGACGGGAAACGCGGGATGAAACCGGGCGAGAAGGCTTTGCGCCCAGCGCCGCCGCTTGTCGGCTCGTTGTCGGCCAAGCCGGCGGAGGGAACCCTGGAGAGCCACCGCGGAGGCCACCCCCCACCCCCCGGCCGGCGGCTCACCTTGAGGAACGCGTTGGCTCGGCCCACGGCCCCGACCTTGCCGGTGTAGTTGATGAAGCCGGCGTTGCCCTCGGTGGCCCCGTAGAACTCCCAGATGGCCACGGGCCCGAAGCGCTGGAGGAACTCCTGCCACACCTCCGCCCGCAGGCCGTTGCCCAGGGCCATGCGCACGCCGTGCTCCCGGTCGTCGGGGCGCTGCGAGGGGCGAGGGGGGGTGGGCGACGAGGGCACCTCAGGGCGCGCCCCGCGGCGTCGCCCCCCACCTCCCGCCCCGGGGGGCTCGTTTCGGACGGGCGGGGACTTTACCCTGGGCGTGTTGCAGAGGTAGCGCATGAGCTCGCCCACGTATTGGATGACGGAGACGTTGTAGCGGCGGCAGTCATCCCAGAAGTGCGAGGCGGAGAACTTGGCCCGCAGGACGCAGGTGGCTCCTGGGGAGGGCAGCGGGGGTGGGGGGGGGTCCGTCACCCCTCCCGTCTCTGCTTTGGCCCCCCCGTTCTCCGTCCATCCATCTCCACGCGGCGTCCCGGCCCATCGCGCCCCCGCTGCCCACGCGGGCGCCCTCCTCCTCGCCTGCCCTTTCCCGCCGGACGCCTCGCCCGCCACCCCTGCGCGCGTTGTCGCCCGCACACCCGTCAACCATAAAACATCTGTCCATCCATCTCCATGAAACATCTGTCCATCATCCATCTCCACAAAACATCTGTCCACCCATCTCCGTAAAACGTCCACCTCCACAAAACCGCTCTCCGTCCATCTAAACCGCCCCCCACCCGTCCGTCCGTGCGTCCACGGACGCAGTTCCACTCGCTCGTCCTCCTCTTCCCCCTCTCTTCACGTTTTCCCACCCACCCGTCCATCTCCAGCACCCTTCTCTGCCCGGCCTTGCCTGCACCCCGGGCCGCGCCGGGGCGGGGGTGGGTGACGTACCGACCTCGAAGCAGCCGCCCACCCCGATGAGCAGCCCGGCCGAGTGGTAGAGCGGCAGTGTGGTGTAGACGACATCGTCGGGCCGCAGGCCGCAGAGCCGGCCCAGGTTGGCCACCATCATCAGCTTCATCTCCGTGATCACCGCCGCCTTGGGCAGCCCTGAGGAGGGAGCAGAGGGTGGGACGTCTCCCTGGGGGGGCAGGGGGGGTCGGACGGGACCGTCCCTCAGGGCGGTGGGTCTCCATCCCCAGGTCTCCAGACCCGGCTGGGCGGAGCCGTGAGGAACATCATCCAGACGCAGCTGTGATGGGTGGGGGTGACGTCTCCTTTGGGTTCAGCGCAGGGTGAGGGAGGTCCCACCCCCGTCCCGGTGAGGACAGGCGCAGGGCGGGGCTCCGTCCTCGGCGACACCTCGCGTGGACGCTGCCAGGAGGAACCTGGCCCCGGCGGCGGACTCACCACGGGCGGGGTTGGAGCGAGGCCTCCACGAGACCCCCCCCCGCTTCACCCACGCGAACCTCTGCCTCCCGCCCCACGGCACCCAAACCCTCCCCGGCGCCGTTTTTCAGGTTCCCCGTCCCTGCGGCCTCACCGGTGGTGCCGGAGGTGTAGATGTAGAGGGCCTTGGAGTCGGCGGTGACGCCGGCGCGGTGGTGGGCGGGCAGGGGCTCGTCGGAGGCCGCGTCGATGGCGGGCAGCAGGGCCTCCACGCCCGGGGTGGGCGAGGCCGCGCTCAGGTAGAAGACGCCGACGCCGTCGCTCTGCAGGGCCGGCAGCACCTCCTCCACCGCGGCCCGCAGATCTGGGGGGGACGGGGAGGGGTGCGGGGAGGGCGGGGGGTGAGCACCCGGGAGGGGAACCTCCTCAGGTGGGCACCCAAAGGACCCCAGGTGGTCACCGGCCGCAGCCCAAAATGGGCACCCGCATCAGAGCAGCACCCCGGGCATCACGGATGGGTGCCCCCCAAAGACCCCCATGGGCACCCGCTGCACCCCGAAACGGGGCAGGGACCCAATCGTCCCAAACGGGCACCCAAGGGACCCCCATGGGCACCCGCTGCACCCCGAAACGGGGCAGGGACCCAACCATCCCAAACGGGCACCCAAGGGACCCCGAGGGGCACCCGCTGCACCCCAAAATGGGGCAGGGACCCAACCATCCCAAAGGGGCACCCAAGGGACCCCGAGGGGCACCCGCTGCACCCCAAAATGGGGCAGGGACCCAACCATCCCAAAGGGGCACCCAAGGGACCCCGAGGGGCACCCACTGCACCCCGAAACGGGGCAGGGACCCAACCGTCCCAAACGGGCACCCAAGGGACCCCGAGGGGCACCCGCTGCACCCCAAAATGGGGCAGGGACCCAACCATCCCAAAGGGGCACCCAAGGGACCCCGAGGGGCACCCGCTGCACCCCAAAATGGGGCAGGGACCCAACCGTTCCAGCGGGTCCTGTCTTCCCCCCCCCCCCCCAAAACCTGACCCAAAACAGAACCACCCGACCTTTACCCCAGGGAGGGGCGGGTGATGATTAACCCGTGGCCTTGGCGTGGCCAGCGCACCCCGACACGCTCACCAGGGTGTTGCACACGCGTGTGCGAGGGGCGGCGTGAGGAGCCATGAGCGCGCCGTGCAGGGGCCGGGGTGGGGGGGGTGCGCAAACACGGCCCCAGGGTGAGCAACCGCTCGCCGCGCGGGGCAAAGAGCCCCACACGTGTGTGCGAGGGCACGCGTGCGTGCTAACACGCGTGCACAGACACTGACACACGTGCGAGTGCGCACAGAGAAACCAACACACCTGGAAACGCACGTATGGACACCAACACACGTGCACTGACACTGCCATACGTGTCCACATGTGTGGACAGTGACACGCATGGAAATGCATGGACAGACAGCAACACACGTGCAGACAGATGTACGGACACTGACACGCGTGCAAAGCCATGCACAGATGGTGACACACATGTAAATCCATGCACAGACACTGACATGTGGAGACACGCGTGCAGCCACTGGCACAGCTGTAAACATGTGCACAGACACTGACACACGTGCAAATCCGTGCACAGGCACTGACACACGTGCAGACACATACACAGGTACTGACACATGTGCACAGGCACTGACACACATGCACAGGCACTGACACGCGTGTAAATCCATGCACAGGCACTGACACGTGCAAATCCATGCACAGACACTGACATGTGTGCAGACACATACACAGGTACTGACACGTGCACAGGCACTGATACATGTGCAGACACGTGGACAGGCACTGATACGCGTGTAAATCCATGTACAGGCACTGAAAGCCATGGAAATCCATGGACAGATGATGACACGTGTGCTGACACATGGGCAGGCACTGACACGTGTGCATCCTCGACACCCATGTGAATCCATGGACAGACGTTGACGTGGGCACAGACCCCTGTACAGGCATTGACGCGTGTGCAAACCCATGCAGAGGCACTGACACGCGTGTAGACACTGACACGTGTGCGGACACACGCGCAGACCCTGCCACACCTGCAGACACGCGTGCCGCACCCACGCCAACGCGCGCAGAAGCATCGCCGCGCGCAGACCGCCCCCCACCCCATCCCCCGCCGCGCACGCGTGTCGGCGCGGCGGGCTCCCCGGGCCGGCGGCCACTCACCGGCGCTGGCGAGGAGCAGGGTGGCGCGGGCGGCGGCCAGCGCGTGCCGCAGCGCCCGGCCGCGCGCGTTGCAGTTGAGGCAGGCCATGGGGCAGCCCAGCTTGGCCAGCGCCAGCCACGTCCAGACGTAGGCGGGGTGGTTGGGGAGGAACACGGCCACGGCGCGGCCCGCGCGCAGGCCCAGGCGGCGCGACAGGGCCCGGGCGGCGCGGTTGCTGAGCCGCTCCACGTCCCCGTAGGTGTAGACCTCGTCCTGGAAGCGCAGCAGCGCGCGGCGGGGCCGGCGGCGAGCGTGCTCCTGGAAGACGTCGAGCAGCGTCACGGGCGGGCGGCGGCTCAGGCGGCGCCGGCATCGGAGGGAGGCGCGCGCCAACCCGGCGAAGGCCACCAGGTCCGCCCAGAAGAAGGGGACCAGGCGCGCGGCGGCCGCCGGCAGCAGCAGCAGCAGCAGGAGCAGCCCGGCCGCCGCCGCCGCCGCCACGGCCGCCAGCGCCGGCATGGTCGCAGGGGTGCCGGTCGCGGCCGGCAGCGCTGGCTGCTGCGGGCCAAGGTCCGCCCCGCACGCACCTTGCCCCGCCGCGGGCGCCAGGCAGGCTTTGCCGTGTTTGCCGCCGCGGCCGGGATTAGCGTGGTTTGGGGTTTTTTTTTTTTTGTTGGTTTTTTTTTTTTTTCCTTTCCACTCTTCCCTGCGGTAGGAGCCCCGCGCCGGGGCGTGGAGCCGCGCCGCGCGATGACTCACGCCGCTTATCTCCCCGGCCCTTCCCTGCCGCCGCGGAGGAGCGCTGCCCGTCCGTCCGTCTGTCCGTCCCGCTGCCCTTCGGATCCGTCTGGCCGCTCACCCGTGCCGGCCGGTTGCCAGCTGAACACCCAACCGGGTTCACCGGCCGTCGGCACGCGCCCGCGGCGGTACGGCAACGCTCGCCGCCCGTCAGCGCGGCTGGCCACCGCCTGTCCGTCTGTCTGCCGGCCGCCTGGCCACCTCCTCTGTCCGCCGTAGCTTCTTATCCGGCCGGCTGGCCACGCTCGGCTTCAGGTCACGGGTTTGGGCCTACACGGGGGCGTCTCTGCGAGGAGACCCCGCTGCTTCAGGTGCTCGATGCACCGCGTGGAGAACGCAGCCACGCCCGGGTCTCCCGTGGGGCAGGTGGAGGTGCTTGTGCAGCCCCTTCATGTCCCCGTCCAGCCCCAACGTCTCCATCCAACCCCAACGTCTCCGTCCAGCCCCAACATCTCCGTCCAACCCCAACATCTCCATCCAACCCCAACGTCTCCATCCAACCCCAACGTCTCCGTCCAACCCCAACATCTCCATCCAACCCCAACGTCTCCATCCAGCCCCAACGTCTCCGTCCAACCCCAACATCTCCATCCAACCCCAACGTCTCCATCCAACCCCAACGTCTCCGTCCAGCCCCAACGTCTCCATCCAACCCCAACGTCTCCATCCAGCCCCAACGTCTCCATCCAACCCCAACATCTCCATCCAACCCCAACGTCTCCGTCCAGCCCCAACGTCTCCATCCAGCCCCAACATCTCCGTCCAGCCCCAACGTCTCCGTCCAGCCCCAACGTCTCCATCCAACCCCAACGTCTCCATCCAGCCCCAACGTCTCCATCCAACCCCAACATCTCCATCCAACCCCAACATCTCCATCCAACCCCAACGTCTCCGTCCAGCCCCAACGTCTCCATCCAACCCCAACATCTCCATCCAACCCCAACGTCTCCGTCCAGCCCCAACGTCTCCATCCAGCCCCAACGTCTCCATCCAACCCCAACATCTCCATCCAACCCCAACGTCTCCGTCCAGCCCCAACGTCTCCATCCAGCCCCAACATCTCCGTCCAGCCCCAACGTCTCCATCCAACCCCAACGTCTCTGTCCAACCCCAACGTCTCCGTCCAGCCCCAACGTCTCCGTCCAACCCCAGTGTCTCCATCCAGCCCCAACGTCTCTGTCCAACCCCAACGTCTCTGTCCAACCCCAACGTCTCCACGCAACATCAACAGCTCCGTTCAGTCTACAACCTCTCCATCCAACCCCCAACATCCTCCATCCAGGCCTCCAGCACCTCCAGCTGACCTCAAACATCTCCAACATCTCTGACTGACCCCAAACATCTCCAACTGACCCCAAACATCTCCAATATCTCCAGTTGACCCCAAACTTCTTCAGTATCTCCAGTTGACCCTAAACATCTCCAGCTGACCCCAAACAGCTCCAATATTTCTTCTTTCATTGCAAAAAAAAAAAAAAAAAGGGCCGGGGGGAATCGGTCCGTCTGGTGTTTGCTGCTGCTCCACCCCCAAAAAAAAAAAACAAACCCGAAGTTTGCCATTTACGTCCCCAGCCTGGGCACGGGCGCCTGGCAAGCTGCTTCTCGAAGCGCTAATTAATCTTTCTGCTCATTAAAAAAAAAAAAAACAAACAACAAAGCGCGGGTTCAGCGCAGCCTCACCGCCGTGTCACTCACCTTTGCCTCTGATTTGCGACGCTGGGCGTTCGCGGGCTGTAAAATCGTCACGAGGAGCCGATGGATTTTTTTTTTTTGGCAGTTGCTGGAAAATTCCGGGTGAAACGTGCCGGGCGTTGGCCTTTGCTCGAGGAGGTTTTGCAATTTGGGGTGGGGGGGCAGGGGTCATCGGTTTAGCGGGGGTTGGCGGCACCCGAGTCAGTGACACCGCAGCTACGGGGACGTCGGCCTCGGCCGTCCCCACCAGCGAGGGGTGTCCTGAGGGGATTATTTGGGGTGGGGGGAAGCTGGTCCCTGTCCCACCAGCCTGCAAGCGCTGGGGGCTGCTGGTGTGGGTTCTGTCCCCCCCCGCCGGGGCCACCAAACCCCTGGGCAGGGTGTCCCCATCATCCTCGGAGGGTGCGGGACGTGGGGCAAGTCCTGTGACACCCGTGACGAGGTGTCACCTCCGGAGCGTCGCACGCGGTGGCACCCACGGGTGCCGCACACAGGGACCGTGACCGGGCGTGTGTGTCCCCCCCGAGAGGGGTGTCACTCCGGTCCCCCACGGGATGTCCCGTGTGATCCCCCGTAGGGTGTCGCGTGTGGGGACCCCGCTGGGGTGTCACACGGCGTTCCCAAATGGGTGTCACGCGTGGTCCCCAAAGGGGGGGGGGGGGGGGGCGTCGCGTTCAGGGGAACTCATGTCAAATTGGGGGGGGGGGGGGGGGCTGGGTGACGGAGGTGTTTAGGGCACGGAGACCTCCCCGAAAAAAGCGTCCCCCGCGACGGTGGGAGCCACACAGACGGTGCTGTCGGTAGGGAAAGGGGGAGGCAAGGTCCCACCGAGATTTGAACTCGGATCGCTGGATTCAGAGTCCAGAGTGCTAACCATTACACCATGGGACCGGCCGGGCCGCGCTCCCCCGCCGCACCCCACGGGCCCGCGCCCCGCGGGCCGGACCCGCAGCCGGAGCGGAGGGAGAGCGGCGGGGGCCGCGCTGGGAAACGGCTCCTGCGGGAGAGGGGACGAGAAGGGAAAGGGAAAGGGAAAGGGAAAGGGAAAGGGAAAGGGAAAGGGAAAGGGAAAGGGAAAGGGAAAGGGAAAGGGAAAGGGAAAGGGAAAGGGAAAGGGAAAGGGAAAGGAAAGGAAGGAAAAGAAGGAAAAGAAGGAAAAGAAGGAAAAGAAGGAAAGAAAAGAAAGAAAGGAAAGAAAAGAAAAGAAAGAAAAGAAAGAAAAGAAAGAAGAGAAAGAAAAGAAAGAAGAGAAAGAAAAGAAAGAAGAGAAAGAGGAGAAAGGAAAGAAGGGAAAGAAAAAAAAAAAAGGAAGCTGCGTTCGCCCGAACAGGGACTTGAACCCTGGACCCTCAGATTAAAAGTCTGATGCTCTGCCGACTGAGCTATCCGGGCTCCTGCCGCCAGCGCCCCGGCGCCTCCCCTTGGGTGCGCGGGAGGGAGAACAGCCGGCGGGGCGCGCCCCCGCGCGGTTTGGGGGCGGGAAGGGCGGAGAGAGGGGTTTGGGGGCGACAGCGGGGCTCTCACAGAGCCTTAAGGCGCTGTGACGGGGGTGGGACAGCGCCCCCCCGCAGGGTGGGCCGGACCTGAGGGAGAACCGCCCCGCCGGCCGCCTTCTCCCGCCCACCCCACCTGCGAACCAATGGGAAGGCGGCGGGCTCGCAACGTGGCCAATCAGCGTCCGGCGGGAAGCCGACCTCCGGCGGGCCAGCGGAGGGACCTTGCCCGGGAGCGCGGCGCAGTCCCGCGCCCTGAATCCCCGAAAACGCTTAAAAAACCCTGAAAACTTAAAACTTTACAGGAGAGGGGAAGGAGCGGCTCGCCCTCCTCCGCGCGGCGGACTTGTGCAGGGCTACGAAAATGTAAAAAAGAGCTTGAATGTATTTAAAAGCCTCGCTTACAGATTTCTAGTTTGAGGAACGAGCGAAGCGTTCGGCTGCCCGCGGCCGCAGCCTCCCCCCAGCTCTGCCCCGGGGGCTGAGACCCCCCGACCCCGCTCGGACCCCGCTGCTGGGTACCGGTCGCTCGGCGCGGGCAGCAACGAAGCAAAGCGGCTCCAAATCGCGGGCAGCTATTGGGCAGGAGCCGGTGCTGTTCTATTGGTTCTCAGCCGAGCGGCGCGGTAGCCAATCGGGAGGCGGCATTTCGATCCGCGGCGGGGTAGAAAAGGCAGGGAGGCGGCGGGGCGCTGCCATTGCCGGGCGGCGGAGCGGGCGGCGATGTCGGGCCGGGGGAAGCAGGGGGGCAAAGCCCGCGCGAAGGCCAAGTCGCGCTCATCGCGGGCCGGCCTCCAGTTCCCCGTGGGCCGCGTTCACCGGTTGCTGCGCAAGGGTAACTACGCCGAGCGGGTGGGCGCCGGCGCTCCCGTTTATTTGGCCGCCGTCATGGAATACCTGACGGCCGAGATCCTGGAGCTGGCGGGCAACGCCGCCCGGGACAACAAGAAAACGCGGATCATCCCCCGCCACCTGCAGCTCGCCGTCCGCAACGACGAGGAGCTCAACAAGCTCCTGGGCGGCGTCACCATCGCGCAGGGCGGCGTCCTGCCCAACATCCAGGCCGTGCTGCTGCCCAAGAAGACCGAGAGCCACAAGGCCAAGGGCAAGTGAGGCGGCGGCGGGGGGAAGCCGCTGCGAGGAAGCCCTCAGAGTTTTTCTTCTTCCCTTTTTTTTTTTTTTCTTTTTTCCAACCCAAAAGGCTCTTTTCAGAGCCACCCACCGCTTCAGGTAAAAGGGCTGGAGGAGCGGCGTGAGGGGGAGCTTGGCGCTAATGAGCGTTGGTTAATTAAGCGTGATGCGGCTCTCGATCCTTCTGCGGCGGCGGCGAGGGGACAAAGCGCCGCAGCGTTGAGTTATGCAAACGACGGCTCCAATCAGCGCTTGCCCATTGGCTCAGCCACACCGCGCGCTGATTGGCCCGTTCGTGCCACTGCGGAGCCAATGGCCGCGCGCCGTTTGGATACCGGCAGCCGAGGCGGGGACCCCGCACGGGAGGAGCCCGTGCGCTCCGTCGGGCGGCTCCGCTGCTCTTTATTCCGCAGGCAGCGCTGGGCTGGGGGCAACGAGCCTGGGTACGATTCCCCGGCGCCGCGAGGGAGGAAATAAAACCCACAGAGCGCAGGATGAACCCGCCCCGGGTACGGAAATTCGCGGCTTTTCCAAGCAAACCAAGGAACGAAACGCGGTGGCGGGGCCCTTGCCCGCCCGAATAGAGCGGTGGCGTAACGGACCCAGGAACAGAGCTTTTCACATCAAAATTCACAGTTTTTTGTGAAGTTACTCTACTTAAGCACAAAAAATTCACTCGGCCCTGCCCTAAAAAAAAATAAGTTAAAGGTTACCGATAACACGCACTCCTCGAAACAGCGTTTTCGGCAGCAAAATCCAAGGCACAGCGCTCCCCAGCCCACAGCAGCCCACAGCAGCCCACAGCAGCCCACAGCAGCCCACACCGGCCCCAGCCCCACAGCCACTGCGGCGCGGTCGCGGCTCCCCCCAGGGTTTATATAGGCCTCAGGCGGACCAGAGGGAAACCCGCCCCGCGACTCCCGCTTCCCCCTGCCTCCCCCCGCAGTGACGTTCGCGTCCCTCCGCACCAATCAGAGCGCAGCAGCGGTTTGAAGGCTGAAGCGGCATCAACCGACCGCGGCCGGCTCCGGGCGCCTTGGTCACGGGGGGGAAACGTTCTGCGGCCCGGAAACCAAAAACCAGAAATATAACCGGTTCTTACGAGGTGTCTTAAAGCGTCCCAACCCCCCGCGCCATCTACAAACCGCTCCAGAGGGAGGAAAAAAAAAAATGCATCTCAGCAGGAAGAGCAGCTCTTTAGTAAGGAGGTGGGTGGCTCTGAAAAGAGCCGTTGGGTTTCGAGGCAGCGCAGCCGCTTTCACTTGGAGCTGGTGTACTTGGTGACGGCCTTGGTGCCCTCCGAGACGGCGTGCTTGGCCAGCTCGCCGGGCAGCAGGAGCCGCACGGCCGTCTGGATCTCGCGCGAGGTGATGGTGGAGCGCTTGTTGTAGTGCGCCAGGCGGGAGGCTTCGCCGGCGATGCGCTCGAAGATGTCGTTGACGAAGGAGTTCATGATGCCCATGGCCTTGGAGGAGATGCCGGTGTCGGGGTGCACCTGCTTCAGCACCTTGTACACGTAGATGGAGTAGCTCTCCTTCCGGCTGCGACGCCGCTTTTTGTCGCCTTTTTTTTGGGTTTTGGTGACGGCTTTCTTGGAGCCCTTCTTGGGGGCGGGCGCTGATTTGGCCGGCTCGGGCATGGCGCTCCCGCGAACCGCTCTGGGCGCCGGCCCCGGCCGCTCGCACGGGAACCGCGACCGGACGGAGAGCGGCGAGCGGGGCGGCGCCCGCTTTTACAGCAGCGTTATGCAAATGAGGCACTCGGGGAGCGCGCACGCCCATTGGCTGAGACGGAGACGCGGCGGGCATGCAAATTCCCCGGCTCCAGAAGACAGGCTCTGATTGGAACCAGCTCGGGGAGTGAAGGCTCAGCCAATCAGATCGCGCCTTTCGGATCCTGGCCGAGCACAACGCAGAACGAATGGGAGGGGGTGGAGGCGTGCAGGGCAGTCCCTTCAGGCCCCGCCCACCCACCCGTCGCCGCCAATCAGCGCCGAGCGCGCGAAATTCAAATCTTAACGCATAGATAAAGCGCCTCTTCGGCCGCTAATTGCTCTTCATCCTCATTAAAAGGGCGTCCTAATTAGCACAGCTCCGGCACTCGCAGACATAGAGGATTTTGTACTTGGCGGGGGTGATTTTGGGGCTAAAACCATTAGTTTCGAGTCACCGAGGAAAAAGACACGGAGGGCATTGGTGGTTCAGTGGTAGAATTCTCGCCTGCCACGCGGGAGGCCCGGGTTCGATTCCCGGCCAATGCAACGTAGCTTTTACTTTTTTATTTCTTTTTTTTTTTTTTATTCCCCTCCCTCTTCCCGTTTTTTTCCTTTCCCACGGGCAGCACAATAAGCGAGCGCGCGGCAACGTGCAGGTCCCACTCGGAAAAAAAAAGGGAAGAAAAAAAAAAAAACAACACGTGAAGGGGGAAAGAAAAAGAAAAGGCGAGCGCGTCCCTGGGTGGGCTCGAACCACCAACCTTTCGGTTAACAGCCGAACGCGCTAACCGATTGCGCCACAGAGACCGGGCGGCAGCGGGCCCTCCCCGCCGCCCCTCCGGGCCCGCGGTCCCACCCCTCCCCATCCGGCTGCGCTGCGCGGTGCCAAAATTTTGGAGGGGGAGGGGTTGGACCCCGGGCTTTTTCGGCAATTTTGGAAATTTGCGTGCGGATTGAAAATTGCGGCGATCGAAAACAAGAAAGGCGCGCGCTCAGCTGCAAAAAGCGGGGGGGGGGGGGGGGGGGGGGCAGGGAGAAATCGCAGGGTTGGTTTCCGCGCCTGCGCGGGGATGCCCCGAAACGCTTGCTATAAAAAAGAATTAATAATTTTTTTTTAATAGGTTAAAAGGCGGAGGGGAGCCCCGAATTCTCCAGCGGATTAAAGAAAAAAAAAAATAATAATAATAGAGCTTTCTCGACGAGGATGGGATTCGAACCCACGCGTGCAGAGCACAATGGATTAGCAGTCCATCGCCTTAACCACTCGGCCACCTCGTCCGGTGGGCTCCGCGCTGCCGCCGCGCCGCTACGGGGCGCAAGCGACCGACGTGGGACGGGGCGGGGCCTTCGGCGCGGCCGGGGGGTGGAGCCAAGAGGGGAGGCGGGCAGGCGGAGTGCGCGCGCCGGGGGATGTAGCTCAGCGGTAGAGCGCGTGCTTCGCATGTACGAGGCCCCGGGTTCGAACCCCGGCATCTCCAGGCAGGGTGGGGTGCGCTCCCTTTTATTTCGGGGGCGGAAAGAACGAGGGGGGCCTCCGAGAGGGGAAACAACCAAGCAGAGGCTCCTTTTCCTTATTTTTTTTCCCTTCCCTTCCGTTTCGGAAACCGCACCGCCTCCCAGCCGCCCCATGGGGCAGCGCAACCGGTGCCCAGCCGAGCCGCGCTGTAGGAGGGAAATCTCTTTTTTTCGTTCACAATTTATCAAGATTAAATCAAAAATCAAAACAGAACGAGCAGAGTGGCGCAGCGGAAGCGTGCTGGGCCCATAACCCAGAGGTCGATGGATCGAAACCATCCTCTGCTAGGCGTTTTTCTTTGTTCCTGTTCTTTATTTACCTCACACCCTCGACGTCCCCCCCCAAGAATAAACGTCCCGCTGCTCCTTGCCAAACACAAGCGCCCCCCGCCAAATTTACTGGATTTTTCTCCTGAATATCAGGATAATTTTTGCACAAGGACTCAAGGCTCACGCAGGGCGTGGGGGGAGGGCGGGCTGCCCTGACATCTCCCACAGACTCCATCCGGTCGGAAGCGGCTTCCGGAGGAGCTCAGCCCCACCCCCCCGCTCGCAGCAGGGGCAGGTGGAACCGGACGGCTCGGCTGGGCTCGGCTCGGCTCGGCTCGGCGGAACCTGCGCGGGCGGAGAGCGCAGGGCCTCCCGGCGCGGCGCTTCCACGCTGCGAGCGCGCTCTCGCCGGCCCGTGGGAGCTTACACGCAGCTCAGCGCTGGGCTGACAAAAAGCCGCCCCACGCGGAAACGGCACCCACGGGGCGACCAGGCCTCCAGGGGCAGAAACCGGGCCCGAAAAAGAGGATTTTCCGCTGTCCCAGAGCCGGATGCTCCCACCCGGGAAGCAACGGGTTAAACCCCAGCCCGCTTCGGCGCCAAAACCGGAGGTTTAAACGCCGGAGCCGCCGTCTGATTGGTGGGCGCGAGGAGCGACGCGATTGGTCGGGAGGGCGATAAGGCGGGGCGCCAGCGCCGCTCTCCCACGCGCTCGCGGTTCCCCCTCAGGTCCGCCCCCCGTCCCGACCCGGCCGCCCGCGCTCCGGCCGCGAGCGCTGCTCGTACCCCGCCACCCGCGCCGGGCACGCGCGGCGGCGGTAATAATGACCAAATATGGCTTTTTCAACATAAAAATGATATTTCCTCGGCTCCGCGGGTTTAACATTGAGCTTCGCGGAGGGGGAGCTTGACGCGCGTAAGGACTCGGCCGCTCGCTCTTCGGGGCTCGGCCTGGCGCGGTTCGGCTCTCCCCGTAAGGGCGTACCGCAGCGTGGGGGAAAAAAAATCTACTTAAAAATCCAAATTTTTCTTCACTAAAAATAAAAAAAGAAAACCCAAAACAAAGCCGGGTTTGGAGTAGACGAGAGGGAGACGCCGGATTGATGCAAAAAGCGCAGCTCTCCCCGTCGGGGAATCGAACCCCGGTCTCCCGCGTGACAGGCGGGGATACTCACCACTATACTAACGAGGAGCGGGCCGGCAGCGGCCTGCGCCCGCAGCTTCTTAAACCGGCGCAAGGGCACCGGCTGGGTTGGCTCCGTGTCTCGACTCCACGCGGTGGTCGGGAGTGGGGCAGGCTCGAAAAGGCTGGGGGGGAACCTGCGGACACGCGTGGGGAGGGCGCCGGGGGTGAACCCCGGCATGAAGGGAGAGGGAGGAAGGGCAGGAGCGGCGGGCGCCGTGGCTTAGTTGGTTAAAGCGCCTGTCTAGTAAACAGGAGATCCTGGGTTCGAATCCCAGCGGTGCCTCTGTGTTTGCGGGGCTGTGTGTTACCGGTTTTGGTTACTGTTGTTATTTCCTTTTAGTAAGTGTTGTTTTAAACCGGCTGCCTCCACATCCTCGCGCGTACCGAGGGAGGAGGCACTGCTGTGGAGCGCCCCCATCTCCCCCACTCGTCTCCGCTGCCGTGGGATGAAAAAAAAAATTAAAATGAAAGCGAAAATAAATCAGGGGGAAAAAAGAGGAAAATTATGCTTTCCCTGACCGGGAATCGAACCCGGGCCGCGGCGGTGAGAGCGCCGAATCCTAACCACTAGACCACCAGGGAGCCCTGAGAACACCCCTCCCCGCCAGCCCCCTTCACTCCGTTCCTGTTCCCGCGGATCCAAACGGTGCGCAGCCATTGGCCGCGCGGCTTCAGGGACCGGACCAATCAGCGCCCGCGCTTTGGAGCCGCCCTAGGGGAGCGGGAGAAGCCAGGAGCTGCCGGCCGCGGCGGGGGGCGGGGGTCGCAGCCCCATGAACCCCCCCCGCTTCATCCCTGAGCTCTCACCCTCCTCCTCCTCCTCCGTTTAAGCTTCAGGCCCCCAACTGCTCCCCGCAGCCAGAGAATCCCGGCCCGGCCACGTTGCGAGGTCGGCGATTCGAGGTCAGGTTTGGGGATTTTGGGACTCGTTCAGCCCCAGACTCCTGCACCGGGCCCGGGAGAGGCAACCGGACGCACCCAAGGACACAGAGAGAGACACAGAGCTGGAAACCGGCGCTTTTAATCACCTTCTCGTGGGTTAACGAAGCCCATTCTCGCACCACGTGCGCCCCGGGAGGCGCGGCGCCGCCGACATCCAGCGCCGGGAAGAGCTGGGAGCAAACGCGGCCGCGGCGCCGGGAAAAGCGCGGAACCGGCAGGCGACACGCGGAACACCAGCGCACGGAACCAGGCTGAAATCGGGGAATCGGAAGCGCCGCGGAGGCACGGCAGTGGTGTGGCGCGCGCTGCGGTCCCGCCAAAACCGTGGGACGGGGGTTGGCGCCGAAACAACCCCCGGCTGAGCGGTGCCCGGACAAAAGACCCAAAACACGGCGGTTTCATCCCGAAGCGGAAGGCGGGCGGCGGCCCGGGCCGGTGTCACCCCCTGGGCGCGTGCCGAGTCACTCGGGGCTCAGCCAAGTGCCGGTTTCCTCCACGGCCCGCGACACGACGAGGAAAACCTCGCAGAGCCCTTGGGAGAGAAAATCCCGCAGGAAAGCCCTGCCGGTGGGAAAAGCAGAGGTGACGCGCGCGCCCGGCCCCCGTGCGTCGCCGTCAACCCAACGGGCACCCACCTGAGCTCGGCTTCGCCGCCGATGACGACGGGAGCCCGCAGTTTGGAGTCGAGGTTGTAGTAGGTGCCGCAGAGCTGGCGGACAGCCAACCAGTGCTGCCGGCGCAACGGCAACGCCACGGAACCCAGCGAGACGTGCGACGGGACGTTGAGGATGAAACCCAGGATCTGGCCCAGCGCCAGCCGCTCCAGCGACCTGCCGGGGAGTCGGGGGGTGGGGAAACAGGGTGAGGGGTGGCGGACGCCCAAAAGAAATCGAAGGTGGGGGAGGGTGTTGGGGGCCGCACCGGCGCTTGTCCCACCAAACGGCCGCCAGGTCCAGGCTCTGCAACGCGGCCATGATGACGTTGACGTCGTAGTTGCCGGTACCCAAGAAGCTGCGGTGAGGGTTGAGGCGAGCGTTGGGGGCCAACCTTGGGGGGGAGGGGAATAAGAGAAATAAGTAAACTAACCGAAAATTGGGTTATTAAACCCTCCGCTCTCCCCCCCCCCAAAAAAAAAGGGGAGGGCAGCACGCGCCTCTTGCAGATCTCGTCGGCAGCCTCCTGGGTGAAGCAGGGCCGCTGCAGGACGTTGTTGAGGGCGTGGAGGGCGCAGAGCTCCAGGCGCTGCCGCTCGTGGTACAGCCCCCCCCCCGCCGCCGGTGCTGACGAAGACGATGACGGGAGGGGGGGCTCCGACATGGCCCTCGGGTCGAGGTGAGGGCCGGGGGGGGCTCGGCTGCCTGGGGTGGGGGATGAGGTAGGAGGTGGGGACACCCCCAAGCCCCCCTCCCCAAACCACCACCCTCCCCGCTCCTCGCGGCTCCAGGACCCCCCCACGTCCCCCTCAACCTTCTGCGCCCCCCAGAGCCACCCCTCCCCAACACCCCAGACCCTTTGTAGGCTCTCTGGGCGCCCCGGGGCCCCCAGACCCATCACAGACCCTCTGCTCCCCACCACCCACACCGCCCAGAGACCCCCTCCAGCACCCCCAGATCCTCTGGACAACCCCCAGCACCCCAGAGCCATCGCAGACCCTCTGGGCCGCCCCTCCCAGACCCTTTGCAGGCTCCCAATAGCCCCCCAACCTAGACCCCACCCCAGGGCCCCCTGCGTTCTCCTCACGCCCCACTCCAGACCACTCAGACACCCCCAGACCCTCCTGGGCCCCTCTGGCCCACCCCCCTCCCCCCCGGGGCCTACCCGGCCCCACCTCGGGCCCTCCAGGCCTTTCCTTGGAGCAGCCCGGCCGCCCCGCCGGCCCTCCCCGGCGCTTCCCGCTCCCCTCTGGCTCCCCCGAGCCCCCCCAAGACCCCCACAGCCCGGCCCAGCGCACCCCACGGTTCCTCTGAGGCCGTCGGCGGTCCCATCCCCCCCCGAACCCTCCGTCCCGTCCCCGGCCTCTAACCCCGGCCGGAACTACGGCTCCCGGCGTGCACCGCGGCCTGCAGCCCGGGCACTGCTGACCTTCCTCCCATGGGTACCTTGCGTCGCCGCCCCGTAGACGTACGCTGCCCTCAGACCTTCCTTCCATCGTGCATTGCGCCGCGCTCCCGCTGACCCTCCTCCCATCGTGCCTTGCGCCTCAGCACCGTAGACACAGCACGGTCCCTGACCTTCTTCCCATCATCCTTTGCGCCGCGCTTTCCCCCCCCCACCCCTTCCCGACCTTCCTCCCATCGTGCCTTGCGCCGCCGCCATGATGAGAGGGGGCCGCCGCGCTATCGGTATCGCCGCCTTTAATGTCCCCGGGCTGTCCCGGGCCGTCCCCCCCGTCCCGGGCCGTCCCCTCCTGTCCCGGGCTGTCCCTCGCTCCGTCCCTCGCTCCGGCGGCCTCAGCAGAGCTGGACGCACCCGCCGTGTCCGCGGCAGGCTGGGGGGAGGGGGACACAGGGACGGCGTGAGCGGGGGGGCGGTGGGGGACACAGGGGACATGGGGACACAGGGGACATGGGGTACAGGGGACATGGGGTACAGGGGACATGGGGACACAGGACATCGGGGTACAGGGGACATGGGGTACAGGGGACATGGGGACACAGGGGACATGGGGGTACAGGGGACATGGGGTACAGGGGACATGGGGACACAGGACATCGGGGTACAGGGGACATGGGGACACAGGGGACATGGGGTACAGGGGACATGGGGTACAGGGGACATCGGGGTACAGGGGACATGGGGACACAGGGGACATGGGGTACAGGGGACATGGAGTACAGGGGACATGGGGACACAGGGGACATCAGGGTACAGGGGACATCGGGGTACAGGGGACATGGGGACACAGGGGACATGGGGTACAGGGGACATGGGGACACAGGGGACATCGGGGTACAGGGGACATGGGGTACAGGGGACATGGGGACACAGGGGACATCGGGGTACAGGGGACATGGGGACACAGGGGACATGGGGGTACAGGGGACATCAGGGTACAGGGGACATGGGGGTACAGGGGACATGGGGACACAGGGGACATGGGGTACAGGGGACATGGGGACACAGGGGACATCGGGGTACAGTGGACATCGGGGGTACAGGGGACATGAGGACACAGGACATCGGGGTACAGGGGACATCGGGGGTACAGGGGACATGGGGACACAGGGGACATCGGGGTACAGGGGACATGGGGACACAGGGGACATGGGGTACAGGGGACATGGGGGTACAGGGGACATGGGGACACAGGGGACATGGGGTACAGGGGACATCGGGGTACAGGGGACATGGGGACACAGGGGACATGGGGTACAGGGGACATGGGGTACAGGGGACATGGGGACACAGGGGACATCAGGGTACAGGGGACATCGGGGTACAGGGGACATGGGGACACAGGGGACATGGGGTACAGGGGACATGGGGACACAGGGGACATCGGGGTACAGGGGACATGGGGTACAGGGGACATGGGGACACAGGGGACATGGGGGTACAGGGGACATCGGGGTACAGGGGACATGGGGACACAGGGGACATGGGGTACAGGGGACATGGGGACACAGGGGACATGGGGACACAGGGGACATGGGGGTACAGGGGACATCGGGGTACAGGGGACATGGGGTACAGGGGACATGGGGACACAGGGGACATCAGGGTACAGGGGACATCGGGGTACAGGGGACATGGGGACACAGGGGACATCAGGGTACAGGGGACATCGGGGTACAGGGGACATGGGGACACAGGGGACATCGGGGTACAGGGGACATGGGGTACAGGGGACATGGGGACACAGGGGACATGGGGGTACAGGGGACATCGGGGTACAGGGGACATCGGGGTACAGGGGACATGGGGACACAGGGGACATCGAGGTACAGGGGACATGGGGGTACAGGGGACATCGGGGTACAGGGGACATGGGGGTACAGGGGACATGGGGACACAGGGGACATGGGGGAAAAGGGGACATGGGGGTACAGGGGACATGAGGACACAGGGGACATCGGGGTACAGGGGACATCAGGGTACAGGGGACATGGGGTACAGGGGACATCGGGGTACAGGGGACATGGGGTACAGGGGACATGGGGACACAGGGGACATCGAGGTACAGGGGACATCGGGGTACAGGGGACATGGGGACACAGGGGACATGGGGACACAGGGGACATCGGGGTACAGGGGACATGGGGACACAGGGGACATGGGGACACAGGGGACATCGAGGTACAGGGGACATGGGGACACAGGGGACATGGGGACACAGGGGACATGGGGTACAGGGGACATCGGGGTACAGGGGACATGGGGACACAGGGGACATGGGGTACAGGGGACATGGGGGTACAGGGGACATGGGGACACAGGACATCAGGGTACAGGGGACATGGGGGGTACAGGGGACATGGGGACACAGGGGACATCGGGGTACAGGGGACATCAGGGTACAGGGGACATGGGGACACAGGGGCCATGGGGTACAGGGGACATCGGGGTACAGGGGACATGGGGACACAGGGGACATGGGGACACAGGACATCGGGGGTACAGGGGACATGGGGACACAGGGGCCATGGGGTACAGGGGACATCGGGGTACAGGGGACATCAGGGTACAGGGGACATGGGGACACAGGGGCCATGGGGTACAGGGGACATCGGGGTACAGGGGACATCGGGGGTACAGGGGACATGGGGACACGGGACATCGGGGTACAGGGGACATGGGGGTACAGGGGACATGGGGACACGGGACATCGGGGTACAGGGGACATGGGGGTACAGGGGACATGGGGACACAGGGGACATCGGGGTACAGGGGACATCGGGGGTACAGGGGACATGGGGACACGGGACATCGGGGTACAGGGGACATGGGGGTACAGGGGACATCAGGGTACAGGGGACATGGGGTACAGGGGACATGGGGGTACAGGGGACATGGGGACACAGGGGACATCGGGGTACAGGGGACATGGGGACACAGGGGACATGGGGTACAGGGGACATCGGGGTACAGGGGCCATGGGGGTACAGGGGCCATGGGGATACAGGGGACATGGGGTACAGGGGACATCGGGGTACAGGGGACATGGGGGTACAGGGGACATGGGGACACAGGGGACATCGGGGTACAGGGGACATCGGGGTACAGGGGACATGGGGGTACAGGGGACATCGGGGTACAGGGGACATGGGGTACAGGGGACATGGGGACACAGGGGACATGGGGTACAGGGGACATGGGGTACAGGGGACATGGGGACACAGGGGACATGGGGTACAGGGGACATGGGGGTACAGTCGACATGGGGACACAGGGGACATCGGGGTACAGGGGACATGGGGTACAGGGGACATGGTGACACAGGGGACATGGGGTACAGGGGACATCGGGGTACAGGGGACATCAGGGTACAGGGGACATGGGGACACAGGGGACATGGGGTACAGGGGACATGGGGGTACAGTGGACATGGGGACACAGGGGACATGGGGACACAGGGGACATGGGGTACAGGGGACATCGGGGTACAGGGGACATCGGGGTACAGGGGACATGGGGACACAGGGGACATCGGCGTACAGGGGACATCGGGGGTACAGGGGACATGGGGACACAGGGGACATCGGGGTACAGGGGACATGGGGACACAGGGGACATGGGGACACGGGACATCGGGGTACAGGGGACATGGGGACACAGGGGACATGGGGACACAGGGGACATCGGGGTACAGGGGACATCGGGGTACAGGGGACATGGGGTACAGGGGACATGGGGACACAGGGGACATCGGGGTACAGTGGACATCGGGGGTACAGGGGACATGGGGACACAGGACATCGGGGTACAGGGGACATGGGGGTACAGGGGACATGGGCGATGCGGGGGGACATGAGGGGACACGGGGGATGTGGGGGGACATGGGGACACGGGACATCGGGGTACAGGGGACATGGGGTACAGGGGACATCGGGGTACAGGGGACATGGGGACACAGGACATCGGGGTACAGGGGACATGGGGGTACAGGGGACATGGGCGATGCGGGGGGACATGAGGGGACACGGGGGATGTGGGGGGACATGGGGACACGGGGGACTTGGGGAGATGGAGGGGACATGAGGGGACACGGGGGGCCCGGGGGGCGCGCACCCAGCAGGCTGCCCCAGAAGGCGTGGCGGGTGGCGTCGCCGGTGACGGCGCCCGGCGCCGCGGGGTTGCGACGGGTGCTGGTGACACGCAGCGCCCGGCCCTCGTCCCCCACGCTCGTCACCTCCACCTCCACCACGTGCCAGTCGGGGACGCTGCGGGTGGTGGGGGGACGGCGTGGGGCGCGGCGGCGGGGGCCACGCGGCGGCGGCCGGGGGCGGCGGCGGCGGCGGCGGGGGGCTCGTCACCCACCTGGGGTCGGCCACCAAGCAGGCGCGCACGCCGTCGAAGCCGAGGCGCGGGGCCGCCACCGCGGCGGCCGCCATGGCGTTGACGTTGTTGGGGGCCAGGGGGCAGAGGGGGCGCAGGGGCCCCTCGTAGAGCACGGCCCGGCCCCCCCCCGCCGCCGCCGCCGCCAGCCGCTCGCGCAGCCGCCCCTCCAGGCGCAGGCTCTGCGGGGCCTTCGTCATCGTCACCTTCAGCGCCTGGCGAGCCGAGCGGCGGCCGCGCCCTCACCCACGCGCCCCGTGCCGGCCCCGACGCGGGGGGCGGGGGGGGCAAAGCTGGGTGTGGTCCCCAAACCCAGACGTGGTCCCCAACCTCAGGCACTGTCCCCAACTGTCCCCAAGGCCAGGCACTGTCCCCAAACACGGATGTGGTCCCCAACCTCAGACGTTGTCCCCAAACCCACGTGGTGGCCCCAAACCCAGACGCTGTCCCCACCCTTGGGCACTGTCCCCAAACCCAGACGTGGTCCCCAACCTCAGGCACTGTCCCCAACCTCGGGCACTGTCCCCAAAGCTGGGTGTGGTCCCCAACCTCGGGCACTGTCCCCAAACCCGGACATTGTCCCCAAAGCTGGCTGTGGTCCCCAACCTCGGGCACTGTCCCCAAACCCGGACATTGTCCCCAAAGCTGGCTGTGGTCCCCAACCTCGGGCACTGTCCCCAAACCCGGACATTGTCCCCAAAGCTGGCTGTGGTCCCCAACCTCGGGCACTGTCCCCAAACCCGGACATTGTCCCCAAAGCTGGCTGTGGTCCCCAACCTCGGGCACTGTCCCCAAACCCAGATGTGGTCCCCAACCTGGGGCACTGTCCCCAGACCCGGGCATGGTCCCAGACACTGTCCCCAGGGCCACATGCTGTCCCAAAATCCAGATGTGGTCCCCAAAGCTGGACACTGTCCCCAAACCCAGACCTCGTCCCCAACCTTGGACACTGTCCCCAAACCCAGATGTGGTCCCCAAACCCAGACATCACCCCCAAACCCGGACACTGTCCCCAAAGCTCAGCAGGGTCCCCAAACCCAGACGTGGTCCCCAAGGCCAGACATTGTCCCCAAAGCTGGATGTGATCCCCAAGCAGGGGCACTGTCCCCAAACCCAGGCACTGTCCCCAAACCCAGACACTGTCCCCAAACCCAGACATCGCCCCCAAACCCAGACACTGTCCCCAAGCTGGGGCACTGTCTCCAAACCCAGACTTGGTCCCCAAGGCCGGACATTGTCCCCAAGCCTGGATGTGACCCCCCCCCCAACCTTGGACATTGTCCCCAAATCTGGATGCGGGCCCCAACCTCGGACGCTGTCCCCAAACCCAGATGTGACCCCCGAATCCGGACGTGGTCCCCAACTCCACAGCGTCCCCATCCCCTTGGTGTCCCCATCCCCTTGGTGTCCCCAACCCCTTGGTGTCCCCAACCCCACGGCACCCCAAGCCCCCCCGGCACCCCCCTGTCCCCGCGGGTGGCTCACGGCCAGCGTGCCGGCCTCGTCCATGCGCCGAATGTCCTCGCAGCCCCACAGCGCGCCGCGCGGGACGTAGAGCGTGTGTCCCCCCCGCGCCGCCGCCGCCCGCAGCCGCCGCTCCGTCTCGGGGTCGGCCAGCGCCGTGGGGGACCCCAGCTGGGGACGGCGGCTCGGGTCACCCCCCCGCGCCCCCCCGCGCCCCCCGCGCCCCCCGAGCCGCGCGGCCCCACCATGAAGTCGGCGTGGGCCAGGATGTCCTCGCCGTGCGCCCGCGCCACGCAGGGGTGGGCCACCTCCACCACCAGGTCCACGGCCCTGCCACGGGGGGACACCGGCGTGGGGCGGCACCGGGACACGGGGGACACGGGACAGGGGCGCGGGGTGGCACCGGGACAGGGGGACACGGGACAGGGGGACAAGGGGACACGAGGGACACTGGCACAGGGGGACACGGGCACAGGGGACACAGGGGACACGGGCACGGGTGGATGCGGGTGGCACCGGGACCGGGGGACACTGGGACAGGAGGACGCAGGGTGGCACCAGGACAGGGGGACACGGGGTGACACGGGCACGGGGGGACACGGGGTGGCACCAGAACAAGGGGACAATGGGGGACACCGGGACACAGGGGACACCGGGACAGGGGGATGCGGGGTGGCACTGGGACAGGGGGACACGGGACAGGGGGACAGGGGGACACTGGGACAGGGGGACGCGGGGTGGCACTGGGACAGGGGGACACGGGACAGGGGGACAGGGGGACACCGGGACAGGGGGATGCGGGGTGGCACTGGGACAGGGGGACACGGGACAGGGGGACAGGGGGACACCGGGACAGGGGGACGCGGGGTGGCACTGGGACAGGGGGACACGGGACAGGGGGACAGGGGGACACCGGGACAGGGGGATGCGGGGTGGCACTGGGACAGGGGGACACGGGGACACTGGGACAGGGGGATGCGGGGTGGCTCCGGCACGGGGGGATGTGGGGTGGCACCAGCATGGGGGGGGGGCACGGGGGACACCGGCACGGGGGGATGCGGGGGACAGCGGGACAGGGGGACACAGGACAGGGGGACAGGGGGTGGCACCGGGATGTGGGGGACGCTGGGGACAGGGGGTGGCGGGTGGCACGGAGGAGGGGGAACGGGGGTGGCATTGGGGGTCCCAGGGGTGGCATTGGGGGTCCCGAGGTGACATGGGGTGACATTGGGGCTCCCGGGGGTGGCATTGGGGGTCCCAGGGGTGGCAGGGGGGTCCCGGGGGTGGCATTGAGGGTCCCGGGGGTAACATTGGGGGTCCCGGGGGTGGCATTGGGGGTCCCGGGGGTGGCATTGGGGGTCCCGAGGTGACGTGGGGTGACATTGGGGCTCCCGGGGGTGGCATTGAGGGTCCCGGGGGTGGCATTGGGGTTCTGGGTGTGACATGGGGGGTCCCGGGGGTGGCGGAGGGTCCCGGGGTGACTTTGGGGGTCCCGGGGGTGGCATTGGGGGGCACTCACGTCTGGGGCAGCTGGCTGAGGTGGGGCAGGCGCAGGGTGGGGGGCAGCCCCTCCAGCCGCGCCCCGTCCCGCGCCCAGACGAAGGCCAGGGCCAGCCCCAGGGGGGGGCCCCGCGCCAGCAGCTCCCCCGCCAAAAACTGCCCTGGGGGGGCATCGCCCTGTCACCCCCTGTCCCCCCAAAAACTGCCCTGGGGGGGCATCGCCCTGTCACCCCCTGTCCCCCCAAAACTGCCCTGGGGGGGCATCGCCCTGTCACCCCCTGTCCCCCCAAAAACTGCCCTGGGGGGGCATCGCCCTGTCACCCCCTGTCCCCCCAAAACTGCCCTGGGGGGGCATCGCCCTGTCACCCCCTGTCCCCCCAAAACTGCCCTGGGGGGGACATCGCCCTGTCACCCCCTGTCCCCCCAAAACTGCCCTGGGGGGGCATCGCCCTGTCACCCCCTGTCCCCCCAAAACTGCCCTGGGGGGGACATCGCCCTGTCACCCCCTGTCCCCCCAAAACTGCCCTGGGGGGGCATCGCCCTGTCACCCCCTGTCCCCCCAAAACTGCCCTGGGGGGGACATCGCCCTGTCACCCCCTGTCCCCCCAAAACTGCCCTGGGGGGGACATCGCCCTGTCACTCCCTGTCCCCCCAAAAACTGCCCTGGGGGGGCATCGCCCTGTCACCCCCTGTCCCCCCAAAACTGCCCTGGGGGGGCATCGCCCTGTCACCCCCTGTCCCCCCAAAAACTGCCCTGGGGGGGCATCGCCCTGTCACCCCCTGTCCCCCCAAAACTGCCCTGGGGGGGACATCGCCCTGTCACCCCCTGTCCCCCCAAAACTGCCCTGGGGGGGCATCACCCTGTCACCCCCTGTCCCCCCAAAACTGCCCTGGGGGGGACATCGCCCTGTCACCCCCTGTCCCCCCAAAACTGCCCTGGGGGGGCATCGCCCTGTCACCCCCTGTCCCCCCAAAAACTGCCCTGGGGGGGACATCGCCCTGTCACCCCCTGTCCCCCCAAAACTGCCCTGGGGGGGCATCGCCCTGTCACCCCCTGTCCCCCCAAAACTGCCCTGGGGGGCATCGCCCTGTCCCCCCAAAAACTGCCCTGGGGGGGGCATCGCCCTGTCACCCAGTGCCCCCCAGTTGCCCCCCTAGTCCCCCCCAGTCCCTCCCAGTTGCCCCTAGTCCACCCAGTTCCCCTTCCCAGTCCTCCCCAGTTCCTCCCAGTGCCCCCCAGTCTCTCCCAGTGCCCCCCAGTTCCCCCCCAGTCCCTCCTAGTGCCCCCCAGTCCCCCCAGTTCCTCCCAGTGCCCCCCAGTTGCCCCCCTAGTCCCCCCTAGTTCCTCCCAGTGCCCCCAGTCTCTCCCAGTGCCCCCCAGTTCCCTCCCCAGTCCCTTAGTGCCCCCCAGTCCCCCCAGTTCCTCCCAGTGCCCCCCAGTTGCCCCCCCAGTCCCTCCCAGTGCCCCCAGTACCCAGCCGGCCGTAGCCCAGGATCCCCACGCGCCGACACCGCGGGGTCTCCGCCTGCGCCATGGCCTGGGGGGGGGGTGGGGGGGGGGGCGCGGGGTCAGGGGGGGCTCTGAGGGCCGCCCCTCCCCCCCAGCCCCGTTACTGCCCCCCCGGTGCCCCCCCAGCCCCATGGATGCCCCCCCATTACCCCCTCAGCCCCCCAACCGCTCCTCCCGCCCCCCCCAGGTCTGTAACACCCTCCCCCCACCCCCCAACTGCTCCCCCCACCCCCTCACCGCCCCCCCCCCGCCCCCAACCCCCCTCCCAACTCCCCTTTTCCCCCCAACTGCCCCCCAAACCCCCCCCCACCTGCCCCGCGTTCCCTGCGGCCCGGCCCGGACTTTGCCCCCCGCCCCTCCCCCCCCGCTGGTTAATGCGCAACCCGGGCGCCTGGGTCCCCTTTTTGGGGGGGGGAGGGGACGCCTGGGTCCCCTTTTCGGGGGGGGAGGGGACGCCTGGGTCCCCTTTTCGGGGGGGGGAGGGAACGCCTGGGTCCCCTTTTCGGGGGGGGAGGGGACGCCTGGGTCCCCTTTTTGGGGGGGGGGAGGGGACGCCTGGGTCCCCTTTTTGGGGGGCGAGGCCACCGGACGCCGGGGTCCCATCACCAGGCGCCGTTGCCATGGCGACGACTCCGCAGCACCCGCCCCCCCCTCCCCGCCGTTGCCATGGCGACCGCTCTGCAGCACCGTTGCCGCGGCAACCGGATGGTGGGGGGGAGGTTCCCCCCCCTTCCCCCCCCCCGTGCAGTGTCGCCATGGCGACCGCCGCAGTGCCCCTCCCCCCGCAGTGTTACCGTGGCAACCGGTATCCGCAGGGTGGGGGGAGGGGACAGAGGACCCCCCCCCCCCCCCCGAGGGGGGGGCACCGAGGGGACCTCGGCACCCGGGAACACCCCCCCCCATGTTGCCATGGCAACGGTGGGAGCCCCACCCCCCCGCAGCCACCCGGGTCCCCTCTCCGCCATGGAGTGGGCTTGGCGTGTCCTTAGCGTGGGCTTGGCGTGTGCAGCCAGGTCCCCCCCCCCAGTCCTGCCCATGCCCACCACACCCTGCATGCACACGCCAAGCACACAGCAAGAACACACCGAGCACAAGCCACACCCACGAGAACACGCCAAGCGCATGCCAAGTGCACAGCAAGCCCACACCACATACACACACTGAATCCCTGCCATGCACACGCCAAGCCCACGCCACACGTACATGCCAAATCCACACCAAGCACACGCCAGGCCCATGCCACGCGCAGCCCAAACCCACATCAAGCCCAGGCCAAATCCACATCACACACATGCCAAACGCACACCAAGAACACGCCAAGCCCACGTCAAGGGCATGCTACACACATCTCAAGCCCACGCCAAGCCCACATCATGCCACGCACACAGCACATCATGTGCACACCAAACACACAGCAAGGACACGCCAAGCACAGTCCAAACGCACATCAAGCCCCCGCCACAGGGACCCCACGCCAAGCACACGCCAGCAGCACGCCATGCACACACCAAACCCGCACCAGGCACACGTCAAGCCCACGGCGCACACAAAACCCAAATCCACATCACGCACATGCCAAACGCACACCAAGAACACGCCAAGCCCACGTCAAGGGCGCGCTACACGCACCCCGAGCCCGCGCCACGCCGGTGGCACGCCGCGCCATGCCAAGAACACGCCAAACCCGCGCCGAGCCCGCCCCACGCACACGCACCCAGCACGACCCAAACGCAGATCGAGCCTGCGCCACGCGCACGCCACGCGCACGCCACGCACGCGCCACGCACGCGCCACGCACGCGCCACGCACACGCCAAGGCCCCGCGGCACAGAGGCGCCGGTTGGAAACACCGTGATGGATTTTTATTAAAATAGGAAAGTGTCGGCCGCGGCGAATTAAAAAATCCCCCCACGGGCCCAGAAAAGCCCCCGGGGCCCCCCCGCCCCCCCTCCCCCCCGCAGGGCCCCCCCCCCCGCCCCGCCCCGGGGTGGGGGGAGGGGCCGGGGTGGGGGAGGGGCGGCGGGGGGGAGCCGCAAGCAAGCGAGAGCGCAGGGGGAGGGGGCGGCGGGGGGGGGTGGGCGGGGGGCAGCGGACGGGGGCGTCGCACGAGGCCCCGCGGCGCACGAAGTCCCTTGCACGGGGGTGGGGGGGGGGGGAGGTGGGGGCTGCGGCGCGCGAGGCTCTCGCACGAGGGCGGCGCGCAAGTCTGCCGCACGAGGCCCCGCGTCGCACGAGGCCCCGCGTCGCACGAGGCCACACATCGCACGAGGCCGTCGCTCAAGTCCGCCGCGCGAGTCCGCCGCGCGAGGGCCCGTGTCGCACTAGGCTGTCACGCAGAACCACGGCACGAGGCCGTCGTGCAAGGGCCACTGCACAGCCCCCGTGTTGCACGAGGCTGGTGCGCAAGGCCCCACGCCGCACGAGGCCGTCGCATCTGCGTCTCTCGCACGTCCGTCTCACGATGCACCAGAGCTGGGGCGGGCGCTGCAGCTGCACAGCCGTCGCACGAGGCCCCGTGTTGCACGAGGTTGCTGTCACACGAAGCTTCCATCACATGGAGCCACCGTCGCACGAGGCCCCGTGTTGCACGAGGCTGCCGTCGCCCAGCCCCCTCCCATCTTGTGTCTCTCGCACGTCCTCCTTGGGGGACGCTCGTGAAGGGGGCGCAAGGCAGCGTGTTGCACGAGGCCGGGCGTTGCACGAGTCAAGCATCAGCCTGAGGCTGCCGTTGCGCACCACTTGTGCGTCGCACGAGGTCACCGCTGCACGAGGACCGGTGCTGCACGGAGCCGCGCTTTGCACGGAGGATTGCATTGCGTGCAGTTGTGCGTCGCACGAGGCCACGCACTGCACAAGGCCGCCGCGGCGCAAGGCCCCGCGCGCCGCACAACTGCGCGGCTGCGGAAAGGCAGGCGCCGCACGGCGCCGCGCGCCACGAGGCTGCTGCCGCGCCAGGCCGTGCCGCGCACGAGTCCCTCGCTGAAAACCGCCGCGCGCCGCGCGAGCCCCTGCCCTGCACAGACCGCACCGCTCCTTCCTCGCACGGCCCCGTGCGTCGCACGAGTCCCTTCGCCGCGCAGCGCGGCCGTTCGCCGTGCGGCACCGTGCCTCGCACCACGGCCCCGCTGCACGAGGCCGTGCGTCGCGCAAGGCCGTGCTGCTCCGCACGGCGTTGTGCGTTACGCCGGTCCCTCGCTGCACAAGGCTGCGCAGCGCGCGGCCCCGTGCGTCGCACACGTCCCTTCGCCGCACGAGGCCGTGCACCGCACCGAGCCCCCGGTGCGAACTACCGTGCAGCGCGCAACCCCGTGCATCGCACGCCGCCGCCTCGCGCTGCAAAACCCTGCGTGCGGCACGGGTTCCTCCAGCGCGTGGCGCAAGTCCTTCATTGCACGAGGCCGTGCATCGCACAAAGCCCCTCGCCGCAAACCGCCGCGCGTCGCGTCGCGTCGCGTCGCACGAGTTCCTTCGCCGCACGACGGCCCGCGCGCGCGCACGCGCCCGGCTCCCTTGCCGCTCGCCGCACGGCCTCGTGCCCGGCGCGCTCCCTCGCGGCACGGCGCCTCGCCGCGTCCCCGAGCGCCCCGGCCCCCTCCCCGCAAACCCACCCCCCCCCCCAACCGCCCCGCGGGCGCGTGCCCCCCGCCATCCCCTCCCCCCCCGCGCGCGGGGGTGGGGGAGGGGCGGCCCCCGCGGCGGGGGAGGGTCAGATTTGGGTCTCCTGCACGTTCTCCTTGGAGGGGCTCTTGAAGAGCAGGGGTTCGTGCACCGAGTTGAGCAGCGGGTTCTTGCCGCAGCCCAGCGCCGCCGCGCTGTTGCCGTAGTGGGCGGCGAAGGCGGCGTAGCGGTCGAGGTGATCGCGCTCCAGCGCCGGCAGCGCCAACCGGTTGTCCCCGCCGCCGCCCCCGCCGCCGCCGCCCCCGCCGCCGCCCCCGCCGCCGCCGCCGCCGGCCAGCTCGTCCTCCACGTTGACGATCTCGACGGCGCGCGCCGGGCCGCCGCGGTGCTTGTGGCGCTGGTGCTGCTTGCGCAGCTTGTAGAAGGCCACCAGCATGACGGCCGCCATGAAGGTGATGGCCACAAAGCAGCCGATGATGATCTTGGTGGTCTTCAAGACGTCGTCCAAATCCTGCAGGCCGCCCCCCGCCCCGGCCGCCGCCGCCGTGATGGGCACGGTGAAGGGTTTGCCGGTGGCGCGGGTGGCGGGCGCCGCCGTGGAGCCGCCGGCCGTTTCCCAGCCGGCGGTGGGAGCCGGGGCGGTCTGCGGGGCCGGCTCGTCGCCGCCCGCGTCGGTGGTCTCCACCGTGACGGTGGTGAAGTAGGTGTAGCCGGTGGCGGCGGCGGCGGCGGCGGCGGCGGCGGCGGCATCGGCAGCCGAGACGTTGAGCGTGGCGGAGGCGGTGGTGTTGCCGGCGGCGTTGGTGACCATGCAGGTGTACTGCCCCGTGTCCTGCACGGTGACGTTGGTGAAGTTGAGCGTGCCGTCGTGGAGGACGGAGATCCTGACCCGGTAGGAGCCGTGGGTCATCAGCGTCCCGTTGGGCGTCAGCCAGTTGACCGACGTCATGGCCGTGCCCGTGCGGCACTTCAGCTCGGCCGCCATCCCCTCGGTGACGTTGAGGTCGGCGGGCGGCTCCACGATGACGGGGGCGTAGCAGGTGAAGTGCCCCGGCTCCAGCTCGCCCAGGTAGCGGCCGCGCAGCGCCGGCGGCGCGTGGCAGCGGGCGCAGCAGCTGGTGTTGCTGGGCACGGTCTCGCGCAGCCACCAGCTGAGCCAGAGCACGTCGCAGTCGCAGCGCCAGGGGTTGTGGTGCAGGTGCACCCGCTCCAGGCGGTGCAGGGGGGCGAAGAGGTCGTGGGGCAGCGAGGCCAGCTCGTTGTGGGCCAGGTTCAGCTCCTCCAGGGCCTTCAGGTCGTCGAAGGCGTTGCGCTCCACCGCCGCCACGCGCGCGTGCATCAGCCACAGCTTGCGCAGGCTGCCCAGGCCCTGGAAGGAGCCGGGCCGGACGCGGCCCAGCCGGTTCCCCGACAGCTCCAGCTCCTCCAGCCGCACCAGCGCCGTCAGGTTGGGGATCTCCTTCAGGTTGCACATCCCCAGGTTGAGGTACCGCAGGTTGACCAGCCCCTCGAAGGCGGCCTCCGAGATGTACTCCAGGCGCTTGAGCTCGCCCAGGTCGAGGCGGCGCAGGGAGGGCACGCGGTTGAAGGCGTAGGAGGGGATGCTCTCGATGGGGTTGTTGCGCAGCCAGAGCTCGCGCAGCTTGGAGAGGTACTCGAAGGCCTGGGTGGGGACGGTGGTCAGGCGGTTGTCGAAGAGCTCCAGCGTGTTGAGGTTGGGGAGCCCGTTGAAGGCGCCCACCTCCACCTTGCGCACCAGGTTGCGGCTCAGCTGCAGGATCTCCAGGTGCCGCAGGTGCTTGAAGGTGTCGGTGCGGATCACCTGGATCTGGTTCTCCTGCAGGTTCAGGTACCGCGTGTTCACCGAGATGCTGGCCGGCACCTCCGACAGCTCGCGCCGCGTGCAGATCACCCTGCTCGCCTGGTTGCTGCAGGAGCAGGCGGCCGGGCAGGAGGTGGGGGCCGCCGCCGGCGCCGCCGGGGCCGCCAGCAGCACGAGCAGCAGCAGCAGGGCCGGCGGCGGCGGCCGCATCCTAACGGGCGCCCGCCACGCCATGGCCAAGGGGCATCGTCCGGCTTCAGGGCCCCGGGTGGCGCTGCGGGGGGGAGAGAGAGAGAGAGACGGGCGTCAGCGGCGCGGGGCGCGCGCGAGCGGGGCGCGGGGGACGCGCGTGCAGGGGACGCGGGGCGGCGGGCACGGCCCTGGGGCGGAAAAACGGCGCCACGCGAAGGGCACGGGCGGTGACGTGATGAGCGTCGCACCCGCTGTGCGCGCACGGGGATGGCTCGGTGCGGCGCGCAACGGGCGCGGGATTAAAAACACACGCGGCGCACGCGCGCGGGCCGTTCGGCGCGACCGGCGTCGCGCACGAGCAGTGCGAGGCATCGTGCGCCTGTGAGGCCGGCGCTCGGTGCAGCGTGCGACGCGCACGGGAGCAAAACACGCGCCGTGCACGGGGAGCGCCACGCATTGTGCACGCGCAGGGGCAGCGCCCGGAGCAGCGTGCAACACGCACGGGTCCAAAAACTGCAGCGTGCGCGGGCGAGGCGGTGCAACGGGCACGGCAGAGCGGTGCAAGCGGCGTCACGCATGGGCAGCGCGGCGGCAGCGCCGGGCAATTTGCACCACGCACGGCGAGAAGCGCACGGCGCACGCGCGCCGGCCGCGGCACGCACGGGGCACGGGCGGTTCGGTGCAACGCGCACCCTGCACGGGCAGCGCAGCCTTGCACGGATTTGCACGGGCAGCGCAACACGCCAGGCCATGCGACGCACAAGGAGCGTGTGACGCAACGCGGCGCGCACAATCGCCTCAGCGCGCCGCACGCCGTGCGCGCTCGGGCTCACGTGGCCGCGTCCTCCGTGCGCCGCGTGCCGCGCCGTGCACGGCCGCAAATGCCGCCCCTTCCTCGTGCCCCAGGCCCCCGGGAGCGCGCTTGCACACGCGTGTGTGCGCACAGCCCTGCAAACATCTCCTTGCACACACACGCGCGCATGCACATTCTTGCACGTGTCACCACAGAGTCACGAGTGCGCACAGCCATGCACACACGTGTGCGCGCACACCCGGACACGCTCCTGTGCTCACAAGTGTGTGCACACGCCCCCAGGCCTGCGTACGTGTGCACACACAGCTCTGCACGTGTGTGTGCATGCAACTGCACACACGCATCCCTGCACAGTCACGTACACACGCATGAGCATCCCATCCTGACACACGCACATGCCAGCGCACCTCCCTGCATGCGCACACGCGTGCAACCCCATCCTGCACACGCCCTCGTGCGAGCACACAGGGGTGCGACTCCGGCCCCAGTCTGAGTGCACACGCATCCTGGCGTGCACACGCGTGCACACCCGGCCACGCACGCCTCCCTGCACACACCCCCGTGCAAACACACGTGTGCGGCCCCACTGCAGCACGAATCCCTTTGCACGCACAGCCACGTGCATGCACACGCATGTGCAAGCCCATTGCTGCACACTTCCACCCACACACACACGCGTGTGCAATGCCATCCTGGCGCAACTGCCCGTGCACAGCCCTGCGCGCACACACACGTGCAACCCCCTCCCTGCATACATGCAGGCACACACGCGTGCAACCCCATGCCAGCCCAAATGCGTGTGCGTACACGCCCTGCACACTCACACATCCGTGTGCATGCACACACGCATGTGCAACCCAATGGTGGCACAAAGGCCTGTGCACACGCGCCCTGGCACACCTCCCTGTGCACGGACACGCGTGTGCACCCACACATCGGTCCAGGTGCATGCACGCACGCCCACGCAATTTGCACGCTCATGCCAGCACACAGCCACATGCACATGCATGTTCACGCGAAAGCGAACACACGTGTGCAAGCTCATCCCCGCGCGCCCCCACGTGCACGCACACACGTGTGCAACGCTATCTATGTGCCCGCACACGTATGTGCACCCCACCCCTGCACACGCACGTGCGACCCCACGCCAGCAGCAGGTGCAGCCGTCTCCTTGTGCACGCACACACGCACGCACACGCGTGTGCAACCCCACCGCTGCACGTGTGCACCTCCATCGTGTCCCATCCCCCCCCGCACACCCCCCCCCTTGCACACCTCCCTGTGCACGCGCACACGCGCACGCGCACGCACCGCCGCGGCCTCACCCGTGCGCGCGCAGCCTCGCACAACTCCCCGGGCGCGCGCGCGCGCGCACGTGCGCCGCATCCCCGCACGAGCGCGGGCGCGCGCGCGCGACCCCCGTCTCTGCGTGCACGTGCACGGGCACGCGCGCGTGCAGCTCCGTCCTCCCCCTCCCAGCACCCGAACACGCCCCCCCCCGCCCCCCCACCTCCCCGTGCACGCGCACGCACCTCCAACCCCAGCCCCGCGCGCACGCACACGCGCGTGCCCCCCAACTCCCCCTCCCCCCTCCCCCGCGCACGCGCAGCCCCATCCCGCCGCAGCAGCCGGTGCGCACGCACACGCGTGTGCAACCCCCCCCCACCCCGTGCACGCACACGCGTGTGCACACAGCCCCCCCCCCCGCCCACGCTGCCCCTACCCCGCACCCCCGGCCGGCTCGGCCGCGCTGCCGCCGCCTCCTCCTCCTCCCCCTCCCCCCCCCGGCTCCTTCCTGCCCCTCCCCCCGCTCCTTCCTGCCCCCCCCCCTTCCTGGACCCCCCCTTCCCCTTCCTGCCCCTCCCCCACCCGGCTGCAGCCCCCTCCCCCCCTCCGTTTCTTCCCCCCCCCCCCCCCACTTCCCGCACCCCATTTCTTACACCCCTCCCCCCCAAATTGCCTGGACCCCCCCCAAATCTGGACGGAACCCCTCCCCCCCCCCCATTGCACCCCAGCCCCTCCCCCCACAATTGCACGGGACCCCCCGCACTGCAGCCCCCCCCCCCCCCCCAGGTGCTGCCCCTGGGGACACCGCGCAGGGCCCGGGCGCACACGCGTGTGCACACGCAACCCCCCCCCCCACGTGCACACGCACCCTCGTGAGCGCACGCACACACACGCGCGCACACGTGTGCACGCGCAGCCCCTCAGCCGCCACCAGCTTGACCCCTCCGGAAGGAGAATGGGGGGGGATACACCCTATAGCCCCCCTATAGCCCCCCCTATAGCCCCCCCATAGCCCCCCCTATAGCCCCCTATAGCCCCCCTATAGCCCCCCCTATAGCCCCCTATAGCCCCCCCTATAGCCCCCTATAGCCCCCCCATAGCCCCCCCTATAGCCCCCTATAGCCCCCCTATAGCCCCCCCTATAGCCCCCTATAGCCCCCCCTATAGCCCCCCCATAGCCCCCCCTATAGCCCCCTATAGCCCCCCTATAGCCCCCCCTATAGCCCCCTATAGCCCCCCCTATAGCCCCCCCTATAGCCCCCCCTATAGCCCCCTATAGCCCCCCCTATAGCCTCCCCTATAGCCCCCTTATAGCCCCCCCTATAGCCCCCCCTATAGCCCCCTATAGCCCCCCCTATAGCCCCCCCTATAGCCCCCCTATAGCCCCCCCTATAGCCTCCCCTATAGCCCCCTTATAGCCGCCCTATAGCCCCCCCTATAGTCCCCTATAGCCCCCCTATAGCCCTCCCTATAGCCCCCCTATAGCCCCCTCTATAGCCCCCCCATAGCCCGCCTATAGCCCCCCCTATAGCCCCCCTATAGCCCCCCCTATAGCCCCCTATAGCCCCCCTATAGAGCCAGGGAACCCCATAGGCTGGGGGGGAGGGGAGCTATAGCCCCTATAGAACCAAGGGACCCCTATAGATCCAGAGGGGCCCTATAGGCCAGGGGACCCCACAGCCCCTATAGATCCAGAGGGGCCCTATAGGCCAGGGGGACCCCACAGCCCCTATAGATCCAGAGGGGCCCTATAGGCCAGGGGGACCCCACAGCCCCTATAGATCCAGAGGGGCCCTATAGGCCAGGGGGACCCCACAGCCCCTATAGATCCAGAGGGGCCCTATAGGCCAGGGGACCCCACAGCCCCTATAGATCCAGAGGGGCCCTATAGGCCAGGGGGACCCCATAGCCCCTATAGATCCAGAGGGGCCCTATAGGCCAGGGGGACCCCACAGCCCCTATAGATCCAGAGGGGCCCTATAGGCCAGGGGACCCCACAGCCCCTATAGATCCAGAGGGGCCCTATAGGCCAGGGGGACCCCACAGCCCCTATAGATCCAGAGGGGCCCTATAGGCCAGGGGACCCCACAGCCCCTATAGATCCAGAGGGGCCCTATAGGCCAGGGGACCCCACAGCCCCTATAGATCCAGAGGGGCCCTATAGGCCAGGGGGACCCCACAGCCCCTATAGATCCAGAGGGGCCCTATAGGCCAGGGGGACCCCATAGCCCCTATAGATCCAGAGGGGCCCTATAGGCCAGGGGGACCCCACAGCCCCTATAGGTCCAGAGGGGCCCTATAGGCCAGGGGGACCCCATAGCCCCTGCAGGGCTTGGGGGGGCCATGGGGTTGAGGGGAACCTATAGCTGCTATGGGGCAGGGGGGGCTGGGGGGACCCTACGGCCTTTCGGGGGGGTACAGCTCCCATAGAGCCGGGGCGGGGGGGTCCCAGCAGGGCTGGGGGGGCCCTATGGGGCTGGAGTGGGGGGAGGGCACGGGGGTGCTCCTATAGATTCTATAGGGCCAGGGGAGACCCTGGGGGGGTGGGGGGGCCCTACGGGGCTGCGGCCCGCTATAGGATGGGGGGAGGTCAGGCCCCGGGGGGTGGGGGGCCCATTGGGGGCTCCCCGATGGGGTGGGGGGGCTCCTTTGGGGCGGGGGGGGGCCTATAGCAGCTTTGGGGGGGGTCAGGCCTCGCCGCATCCCCCCCCCCCGTCTCCCCGGGCTTCCGTCGCCGCGGCAACCGTCACCGTGGCGATGCGCATCCCCCTCCCCCCCGGGACCCCCAAACCTGCCCCTCCCCCCCGCCCCGTCTGGGGGTCCCCAGGGTGGGGGGAGCTGGGCTGTACTGGGGGGAACTGGTTTATATTGCGGGGGGATGCGGGGGGAGGACACACACTGGTCTGTACTGGGGGGAATCAGAGAGGGGCTGGTCTATACTGGGAGGGGGGTGCAGGGGGGACACTGGTCTATACTGGGAGGACAGAGAGTGGGGATTGGTCTGTACTGGGAGGGGGATGTGGAGGGGATAAATCTATACTGGGGGGATGCGGGGGGGGGAACTGGTCTATACTGGGAGGGGGGTGCAGGGGAGGGGCTGATCTATACTGGGAGGACATACAGTGGGGACTGGTCTATACTGGGAGGGATGCGGGGGGACCAATCTATACTGGGGGGATGGGGGGGAAGGACGCCGGTCCGTACAGGGGGGATGGAGGGGGACTGGTCCACACTAGGGGGATGCAGCGGGGGGGACTGGTCTATACTGGGGGGCCGTAGGGTGCGGACTGGTCTATACTGGGATGGCTGCTGTATACCGGGAGGGATGCGGGCGAGCCAAACTGGTCCATACCGGGAGGGATGCGCGGGGGGAGGATGGGTCTCTACTGGGGGGGAACTGGTCCGTACTGGGAGGGCTGCAGCGGAGGGGAGGGGTCCATGCCGGGAGGGACGCGGGGGGCGGGTCTATACTGGGAGGCCCGGGGGTTACTGGTCCGTACTGGGGTTGGGGGGGGGGGTCCCGCACTCACCGGGCCGGGCCGCAGCATCGCGCTCCTGCGGCCGCCGGGGCCCCGCGCCCCCGCCCCGTTCGGCTCCGCTCGGCTCTGCTTCGGGCCCGGTTCGGCTCCGTTCGGCTCCGCTCGGCTCTGCTTCGGGCTCGGTTCGGCTCCGCTCGGCTCGGTTCGGCTCCGGGTTCGGGTTCGGCTCCGCGTTCGGGTTCGGCTCCGGCTCCGGGTTCGGGTTCGGCTCCGCTCGGCTTCTTTCGGCTTCGCTCGGCTCCGTTCGGGTTCGTTCGGCTCCGTTCGGGTTCGTTCGGCTCCGCCAGCAGCAGCCCGGGAGCGGCGGCGGCGCTGGATGGGCGGGGGGGGGGGGGAGCGGGGGGGGCGGGGTCGGGGATGGGGGAGGGGGACACGAGGGGGACACGGGGGGGACACGGGCGGACGGTGACACACCACAGCCCGTGTCCCCGCGTCCCCACGTCCCCGTCCCCCAATCCCCGTGTCCCCACGCCCCTCCGCTCCCCGTGTCCCCACTCCCCATGTCCCCGTGTCCCCATGTCCCATCCCCGGGTCCCCACTCCCCGTGTCCCCACTCCCCGTGTCCCATCCCCGGGTCCCCACTCCCCGTGTCCCCGTGTCCCCATGTCCCATCCCCGGGTCCCCACTCCCCGTGTCCCCATTCCCCGTGTCCCCACTCCCCATGTCCCCGTGTCCCCATTCCCCGTGTCCCCACTCCCCGTGTCCCCGTGTCCCCATGTCCCATCCCCGGGTCCCCACTCCCCGTGTCCCCATTCCCCGTGTCCCCACTCCCCATGTCCCCGTGTCCCCATTCCCCGTGTCCCCACTCCCCGTGTCCCCGTGTCCCCATGTCCCATCCCCGGGTCCCCACTCCCCGTGTCCCCCCTCCCCGTGTCCCATCCCCGGGTCCCCCCTCCCCGTGTCCCCACTCCCCGTGTCCCCGTGTCCCCATGTCCCATCCCCGGGTCCCCACTCCCCGTGTCCCCACTCCCCGTGTCCCATCCCCGGGTCCCCACTCCCCGTGCCCCCGTGTCCCCATGTCCCATCCCCGGGTCCCCACTCCCCGTGTCCCCACTCCCCGTGTCCCCCGTGTCCCCAATCCCCGCGTCCCGTCCCCACGTCCCCCGTGTCCCCACACGCCCAATCCCCGTGTCCCCATCCCCGTGTCCCCCTCCACGCCCCCCAGTGTCCCCTGTCCCATCCTGGTGACCCCACGTCCCCCGTGTCCCCATGTCCCATCCGTGTCCCTGTGCCCCACCCCAGTGTCCCCTGTCCCATCCTGGACCCCCACGTCCCCCGTGTCCCCGTGTGCCATCCTGGTGACCCCACGTCCCCCATCCCCAATCCCCGTGTCCCATCTCCGTGACCCCCCATCCCCGTGTCCCTGTGTCCCCCACATCCCCGATCTCCGTGTCCCGCCACCCCAGTGTCCCCCCATCCCCGCGTCCCCCCCAGTCCCTGTCCCCGCGTCCCCGTGTCCCCTCCTGGTGGCCCCCCATCCCCAATCCCCGTGTCCCCGTGTCCCCCAATCCCCAATCTGTGTCCCCCATCCCCGTGTCCCCCCACCCCCGTGTCCCCCCCAGTCCCTGTCCCCGTGTCCCCCCCATCCCCATGTCCCTGTGTCCCCCCCATCCCCATGTCCCCGTGTCCCCCCATCCCCGTGTCCCCCCCAGTCCCTGTCCCCGTGTCCCCCCACCCCCGTGTCCCCCCCAGTCCCTGTCCCCGTGTCCCCCCGTCCCCGTGTCCCCCCATCCCTGCGTCCCCCCCAGTCCCTGTCCCCGTGTCCCCCCCATCCCCATGTCCCCGTGTCCCCCCACCCCGTGTCCCCCCCAGTCCCTGTCCCCGTGTCCCCCCCATCCCCGTGTCCCCCCCATCCCCATGTCCCCGTGTCCCCCCATCCCCGTGTCCCCCCACCCCCGTGTCCCCCCAGTCCCTGTCCCCGCGTCCCCCCCCATCCCCATGTCCCCGTGTCCCCCCATCCCCGTGTCCCCCCAGTCCCTGTCCCCGTGTCCCCCCCATCCCATGTCCCCGTGTCCCCCCACCCCCGTGTCCCCCCCAGTCCCTGTCCCCGCGTCCCCCCCCGCGGCGCAGGGAGGCGCAGGCGGCTCCTGGGGGGGGTTTATTGGGGGAGGGGGGGTTATGGCTTCTGGGGCCCCCCCGGCCACGCACGCAGACGCCCACGCGGGGACACAGGACACGGGGGGGGGGGGTGGCACACGCACACGACACCGGGACACACACACGGGGGGGGGAGGGGCCCCCCCGGACATACACATGGGGGGGGGGGGGGCGGCTCCCGGACACCCGGGTCCCTTTTGGGGGCGCCCCTCCCCCACAAATAAACGACACAATGGGGGGCGGGGCACGCGGACGCCCGGGTCCTTTGCGTGGCTTTTTTCCGGGGGGGGCCCCCCCCCCCGACCCGGACGCCGGGGTTCACAGTGGGGGGAGGGGCCGAGCCCCCCCCTTGTCGTGCAGGTCAGGGGCCCAGGGTGGGGGGGCCCCGGGGGGCCCCTATGGCTTCGGTGGGGGGCCCCCCCCGGCGCCTCCGGCCCCACCGCCTGCAGGAGAGAGGGGTCAGCGCCCTCCCAGTATGGCCCAGCGGCCTCCCAGTATGGCCCAGCGGCCTCCCAGTATGGTAAAGTGCCCTCCCAGTACCACAAAGTGCCCTCCAGTATAGCCCAGTGCCCCCTCAATATGGCCCAGTGGCCTCCCAGTATGGTAAATTCCCTCCCAGTATGGCCCAGCAGCCTCCCACAATGGCAATGTGGCCTCCCAGTACGGCCCAGTGCCCCCCAGTATGGCCCAGCGGCCTCCCAGTATGGCAATGTGGCCCCGCAGTATAGGAAACTGACTTCCCAGTACAACAAAGTGTCCTCCAGTATAGCCCAGTGCCCCCTCAGTATGGCCCAGTGGCCTCCCAGTATGGTAAATGCCCTCCCAGTATGGCCCAGTGCCCTCTCAATACGACAGAGTGCCCCCAGTATGGCTCAGTACAGCCTCCCAGTATGACCCAGTGCTTCTCCAGTATGGCCCCATGCTCTCCACTATAGTAAAATGCCCCCCAGTATGATAAAATGCCCCCCCGGTATAGCCCAGTGCCACTCCAGTATGGCAATGTGCCCCCCAGTATGGTAAAAAGCGTCCTCCCAGTACGGCCCAGTACCCTCCAGTATGGCCCAGTGTCACCCCAGCATGACCTGGGTCCCCCAGTGCAGCTTCCAGTTCCCTCCCAGTCCCCCCAGCGCCTCCCAGTGCCCCCAGTGCTCACTGGGCTCAGTCGGGGCCGACCGGCTCCACCACGACGCCGGGTTTGTCCCGCGCCGAGCCCTTGGTCACCAGCGCCTTCTCCTGCGCACAGAGGACGCTCGCACGGGGCCTCGCACGGGGCCTCACACGGGGACACTCGCACGGGGACACTCGCACGGGGCCTCGCACGGGGACACTCGCACGGGGACACTCGCACAGGGCCTTGCACGGGGACACTCGCACGAGGACACTCGCACGGGGACACTCGCACGGGGACACTCGCACGGGGCCTTGCACGGGGACACTCGCACGGGGCCTTGCACGGGGACACTCGCACGGGGACACTCGCACGGGGCCTTGCACGGGGACACTCGCACGGGGACACTCGCACGGGGACACTCGCATGGGGACACTCGTACGGGGCCTTGCACGAGGACACTCGCATGGGGCCTTGCACGGGGACCCTCACACGAGGACACTCGCACGGGGCCTTGCACGGGGACCCTCGCATGGGGACACTCGCACGGGGACACTCACACAGGGACACTCGCACAGGGCCTCGCACGAGGACACTCGCACGGGGACACTCGCACGAGGACACTCGCACGAGGACACTCGCACAAGTGCCTGGAAGCCCCACAGGGGCTGGGGGTGCCCCATGGACCCCAGAGGCCCCGTGGGTGCTGGGGGGGGGGGCGTGGGGGGGGGTCCCGTGGGTGCTGGGGGTTCCCTGTGGGGGGGTCCCGTGGGTGCCGGTGGGGGGGTCCCTGTGTTGGGGGTCCCGTGGGTGCTGGGAGGTCCCGTGGGGGGGTCCCTGTGTTGGGGGTTCCCTGTGGGGGGGTCTGTGGGTGCTGGGGGTTCCCTGTGGGGGGGTCCCTGTGTTGGGGGTCCCGTGGGTGCCGGGGGGGTCCCGTGGGGGGGTCCCACCTCCACCAGCGTGTGCCACTGCTCGACGGGCTTGCGGGGGTTGGCCAGCATCTGCGCCCAGTGCTCGCGGCCGGGCCCCTCGGCGTCGCTGCCCACGCGGCACAGCCCGATCACCTCGTTGTGCCCGATGCTGTGGGGCGGGGGGCACCCTGACCCACGGCACGCGACCCACGGCACGCGACCCACGGCACCCCACCCACGGCACCCGACCCACGGCACCCTGACCCACGGCACGCGACCCACGGCACCCCACCCACGGCACCCCACCCACGGCACCCGACCCACGGCACCCTGACCCATGGCACCCCGACCCACGGCACCCTGACCCATGGCACCGCACCCACGGCACCCGACCCACGGCACCCGACCCACGGCATCCTGACCCACGGCACCCCACCCACGGCACCCGACCCACGGCACCCCACCCACGGCACCCTGACCCATGGCACCCCACCCACGGCACCCGACCCACGGCATCCTGACCCACGGCACCCCACCCACGGCACCCCACCCACGGCACCCGACCCACAGCACCCGACCCACGGCACCCCACCCACGGCACCCTGACCCATGGCACCCCACCCACGGCACCCGACCCACGGCATCCTGACCCACGGCACCCGACCCACGGCACCCCACCCACGGCACCCGACCCACGGCATCCTGACCCACGGCATCCTGACCCACGGCACCCCACCCACGGCACCCAGCCCCCAGCCCCACGCATTGTGCCCGACGCTGCGGGGCGGGGGTGGCACCAGGACCCCCCCCAGTCCCCGTGGGACCCCAGGACACGCCCACCCCAAGTTGTCCCCCCCCCTCCGCCAAGGGGACGGGGGCACCCAGGACCCCGGGGTGTCCCCAAAGTTCCCCTCCCCCCCCCCAAGGCACCCGAGACCCCACGGCCTGGGCACCCCAAATGTCCCCCCCCCCCCCACCCCGTGGCACCCAGAGACCCCAAACGTCCCCCCCCAGGGGTCCAGGGACCCCAAATGTCCTCCCCCCCCCAAGGGGATCTGGGCACCCAGGACCCCGAGCTCTGGGCACCCCAAATGTCCCCCCCACCCCCCACGGGACCCAGGCCCCCCAACTCCCCCATCCCCCCCACGCCCCGCGCGGTCTCGTGCAAGGCGCCCTCGCACGAGAGGTGTCGCGCCCAGCCCCACGGCCCCCCACTGCACCCCCCCGCCCAGCCCCACGGCCCCCCAGTCCCCCACACCCGCTGCGCAGCCCCACAGCCCCCCATGCAGCCCCGCACCCCCCACCCAGCCCCCGGCCCCCGCGCCCCCCGCGCCGCCCCCGCGCCGCACCAGTCGTAGTCCATGACGGCGATGGTGAGGCTGACGTGGGGCACGCTGTCGTGCGGCACGTCGAACACCAGCGCCTCGTTGTAGCTGGGGTTCAGCGTGTTCTTCTTGATGGACGTCTTGCGCTTCTTCAGCCGCCGGCCCTCCGCCATCAGCGAGGCCTTCACGTAGGGGTCTGCCCCACGGCGAGCCGCGCTGAGCCGCGCTGACCCACGGCCGCCTCCCGGCCGCCCCGCGGCGACCCGTGGCCACCCCACAGAGCCCCGCGGTGACTCACAGTGACCCACGGCCAACCCACAGGGCCCCACAGCCGCCCCACAGCAACCCGTGGCCACCCCACAGAGCCCCACGGTGACTCACAGTGACCCACGGCCAACCCACAGGGCCCCACAGCCGCCCCACAGCAACTCATAACCACCCCACAGAGCCCCGCGGTGACTCACAGTGACCCACGGCCGACCCACAGGGCCCCACAGCCGCCCCACAGCAACCCGTGGCCACCCCACAGAGCCCCACGGTGACTCACAGTGACCCACGGCCGACCCACAGGGCCCCACAGCTGCCCCACAGCAACCCGTGGCCACCCCACAGAGCCCCACGGTGACTCACAGTGACCCACGGCCGACCCACAGGGCCCCACAGCCGCCCCACAGCAACCCATGGCCACCCCACAGAGCCA